>NW_022990723.1:0-130985 GCF_902827175.1 Gymnodraco acuticeps | reverse complement strand
TGTTTATGTAACTTATGTGCCAGGTGTCCATGGTTTGAGTCTGTCTGTGTGTTTGAGCGCAGCGCCGTCTGCTTTTTGCAGTACAGTAACTAAAGTAAATTGGGACTAAGCATACCGGTAGTTTTCTGTGGACCTGTCTGTTTTTCATTTACTTCATTTGTAGCCGTAACCGGTCGTTTTAAAAATCTGTCCATCTTCGTAGTATGCTAGCCGTGTTATATATCTATGATGCTTACAGCGGCGCTCTTTGACTGACGTAACAGTTATTGTTGTTTCCACGGTAACGCGCTTGATTTTTAAATGTATCTGTTAGATTTGAACGTAATCTATGAAATATTTTAGATTGAAAAAAAAAAAGATTATTTGTTGAAAAAAAAAAAAAATGAAAAAAAATGATATCATGATAATTTAAATTAATGAATCTGAAAACTTTTCACGGACCCCCTGGCAGAGTGCCGCGGACCCCACTTTGAGAACCACTGCCCTATAGAACACAGGATAGAATTTAAAATTCTTCTTCTCATCTACAAAGCCCTTAATGGGCAGGCGCCATCTTTCCTTAAAGAACTCATTATACCCTACTGTCCTACTAGGGCATTGCGTTCCAAGAATGCAGGGTTGTTGGTTGTTCCTAGAGTCTCTAAAAGTACAATGGGAGCCAGAGCCTTTTCTTATCAAGCTCCACATTTGTGGAATCAGCTTCCAGTTTGTGTTTGGGCGGCAGACACCCTATCCGTTTTGAAGAGTGTGCTTAAGACCTTCCTTTGATAAAGCTTATAGTTAGGGCTGATTAGATTCAGCCCCTAGTTTTGCTGATAGGCTTAGTTTGTCGGGGGACATCTTACTTCTTCCTTCTCTCTGTCTATACCTGTGTACTCTCATGTTCCGAATAACTCAGCTTCCCCAAATTTCTTTTTTTTTGGTGTCTATATACGCCGGGATCCGGAGTCATGGATAATCCTGTTGCTGTGGTCCTGAGTCCTGGATCGCGAGCCCTGGATCTTGAGTCGTGGCTGTGCCTGTTGCTGTGGTCCTGGATCATAAGTCCTGGATGGATATCCTTGTGGATTCATCTTCCTATTATACACACATGCATTTCCAAACATTTGGACTACCTATGTTGCAAATGTATTATCTTTTCAATTTACTCACGGCATCTATTGCACGTCTGTCCGTCCTGGGAGAGGGATCCCTCCTCTGTTGCTCTCCCTGAGGTTTCTCCCATTTTCCCCTTTAAACTGTGGGTTTTCTCCGGAAGTTTTTCCTTGTACGATGTGAGGGTCTAAGGACAGAGGGTGTCGTATTGCCATACTGATATTCTGTACAAACTGTGAAGTCCACTGAGACAAATTAAACATTTGTGATATTGGGCTATATAAATAAACATTAAACATTGATTGATTGATTGATTGATTGATTGATTGATTGGTGTGTGTGTGTGTGTGTGTGTGTGTGTGTGTGTGTGTGTGTGTGAGGAGCTCTGTGGATTGGTAAGGGGACGGGTATTAACCAGAAAAGCATGTCATGGGACCTTTAAGTCATTTCAAACCATATAGCCTGTTGGATTGTTACTCAGACAAAACGAGACGCCACCTTTGTTCTTAATAAAAAGTTGATTTCCATTTTTCTCTAATTTATAATAATTAATTGAATAAATAGACATTGAAATAAATAACTCTTTGCTACTCCAAAGGCTTCAAGGAAGTGACAATGTGGCTGTGTTTATGTTTATAGAGAATGTCATTTAAATTGGCGTAGAAATGCGTCTCATGGTCTAGTTGCGTTTTATAACAACATTTTATTTACTTTATGACGCATAATGGTAAATGAAGTTTTTGATTAACCTTGAATGACATTTTTAACAAAGATCTACAATGGTATTAGGCATTAAGTATGTTTACTCAAGTACCTAATTAGGAGTATGTTTACGTATACGTAAACATACTCCTAATTAGGTACTTATACATAAGTACCCTAATTATATAATAACATTTTATGAACTTTCCATTTTCTCTGACTTTAGGCTTTTGACACTACATGTATCAAACATTACATTTTATGTTATTTTACTGCACTACATTTACTGTTTCTGTTACTTTGCAGATCAATGTTTTACATTAGAAAGTATTAAAAATAAAGTAAATATCTCCAAAATCTAAACTTTTCAGGATTTCTGTTTTTTTGTAATTTAACAACAAAATACATTTCAGGCAGTTGTATTTTTAAGAATACAAGTGTCAACCTATAAATCAGTATATCATTCTTCAACATTATTAAAGCGTGCTACCAAAATATTTGACGACTCGAATCATTTTCTATTACATTGAATTGTTTATTTCCTACTCCCACGTCACTTCTATTACACGTTTTGATCATGGTTTTGATAAACAGATCCTTCATTGTGGAGAGTACACAGCTAGTATAGGGCGGAACCATTGCAGCGGAACCATAGATTGAAAGTAGCTGGTTTCCCTCCGGATTACGTCAGTAACCGGAACAGCAAAAAGGCATGAGAGAAGAGCGACGCAGAAATGAATGGGTGCAAAAAACCTGGACATGTTGACAGTGTTATATCCGTAACGGCGTCATGTTTTCAGTAGTATAAAACATATCAAAAACACCTATGGATTTAACGATGGAGTGCGATATTTTGGACTCTTTGGAGGAGCTTGGGTAAGCTAATGTGCTGTTAGCATTTAGCATCAACAATCCGTTATCAGTCTGCGTGTTTACAAAAGGCAGAGTGGCTGTGAAAGCTATTTAGCAAGTTGTAGAGAACCTGGTGTAACCCTCCTGTCGTGTTCTGGTCAAATGTTAACTACTTTCATCAATTATAAATATTGTGTTATATGTTTTCTTTGCGTCAAGGCCTTATAATATCCTCCACATTAGGCATTTGAACACATATACAATTATAAAATTGCTGATTGCCACACTGTCAAAAATGACCGCAAAAGGAAATGAATGGTGTAACCCGAGTTATGTTCATCCATCAGATAGTAAACACCCACAAATCAGCAAAATGTTCATTTTGGAATACATTTTGACTGTCTATTCTTTGTATATTCACTTCAGTTATTTGTTTAAACCAGTGGTCTGAGACATTGTTTTTTACAGCTTAAAATGCTGTGCTGATTAACGTTTTTGTGTGTAAATGTAAGAGCAGTTAAAACAGACGAGAACACAAAAGTAAGGAGGGAGAAACGAACAGGAAAGGAGGGTTAACCGATCTAGTTAATATGTGGTGATTTGACTCTCCTCTCTCTCCGTAGCTACGCCGGTCCTCTGCTGGAGGAGAAGGCGCTGCTCGGAGCCGCAGAGGGAGGCCTGTCCTCTCCGGAGTTTGTGGAGCTGTGCCGGTGGCTGGCCTCCAGGCTGAAGTCGCTGTGTGATCTGGAGGAGAGCATTATTTCCGGTCCAGGTTAGCTCACCTCCATTCACACCTGATTGTGATACTCAGAAGTCTTGTTTTCCTCTCAACCTGTTTCCTGTCTGCCTCCCTCTAGAAGACTTGGACAGCCTTCAGCTGGAGATGAGTGGTCTGCTCAAAGAGCTGCACTGTCCTTATGGAGATCTAGTTTCAGGGATTCTCAAAGGCAGTGTGCAGAATACAAAGGATCATCTCAAATGTCTCTGTATGTAATCACATCCTACTGCTTATTCCATTAATTGTTCTACAAGTTGTCTGCATGTTCAGTGAGTCACTGACATGCTTTGTGTGTCTTATGAAGTGTTTCTGAGCTCTGAGCTCCAGGCGGCTCAGATTGTGAGGAGCAGAGCAGACTCTCGTAAACAAGAAGAGGGTCCTGTTTGGGAGGAGCTCCTGGTCATCTGTGAGACACTGAACCTGCCGGGGCCCAGAGGACAGGACGCAGCAGTGGTTCTGTCTCAAGTCCAAGACAAGGTGGGACTATCTAATATCATTTATGTCAAAGCCACCAGCATTTCTCTGTTAGTCTTAGTCCTCAAAGCTAGCAAAAATGGTGTGCCGAGTGCATAATATTAACAAAGTGGTTTGAACATTGTTGTATATTATATTATTTGTATATTCAAACCACTTCTCGCAGACTTGCATTGACTTCCTAACACATTTCATATTGATTTAAAAAAGTTTATTTGCAATGTTTAAGGCTTTAAATTGATCCATAAGTACGTTTTTTAATTAGCTTTTTGCTTGCCATTTTCTCATAGGTCCTGTTTGCAATACTATCTACCCTTCAACTTGATCTTGTCTTTACCTAAACACTATTTGTAAATTAAATGAACAATACACTTGTTGTGTGTATGACAGACCCTGTGTGTCATTATAGGTTGAAAAAGTACTTAAAGAACTTCCAGGTGGCTCCATTGAAAACCCAGTACTAAAGACATCTCTAGACAGTGAACAATGGGTAAGTGGATACAATAATGAAATCGACCACGTTAAAAGCTATTATATATCTGTATATTAGTAGCTAGGTGGGTTTATAATGTTGTTGTTTTTTATCTCTGCAGGAGAAGTTGTCCAACATTAACGCAGCTCTGTCTTCAGAGTACGAGTGTCGGCGCAGGATGCTGATCAAACGGCTGGACGTCACAGTTCAGTCCTTTGGGTGGTCGGACAGAGCCAAGGCATGTTTATATAAAACCTACACATCATAATGTTCTTTGTCCTCTTTCTCCATCACAGGGGAATCTAAACTGATGACCATATGGGGAAGATGGTGATTCTTTAAAGGGGACCTATCATGCAAAATGCACTTTTTTAAGTCTTTTATACATAAATATGTGTCCCCGGTGTGTCAGGGAAGTCACAAAGTGTCAGGAAATAAAACCCTCTCTCTTTTCCTCCGTACCCAAATCTCTAAAAACGGGGCTACAACGGAGCTGATCCAGATGTGCGTCCGATATGACGTAATATCGGAAATGTGGGCTGGCTTTTAATAATGCGTGACGTCTTTTGGAAGTAATATGGTCTTTGTTTACATTGGCTATCGCTAACACTCAGAGCTAACCTGTACTGGAGAGAGCCTGTGTAAGCAGGAAATAAAAAAAGTAACTCACCGTTTAATCACAGCAGCATTTAGCTGTATCTCGTAGAATTCTGAGCAGGCACAAGCTCCCCCTCCTCTTTTTTATATGGGATATGAGGGATGTCTAAAGTGCATGATCTGTTTGGTATTTTGAGCAAAAAACATAGACGTGTTTTTTATATATCTGAGACTCATAATATATGCCTAAAAATGGCAAAGTAATGTGTGTTTAGCAGCTGATTTAACCCCATGTGTGCCTGTGGTTGTTAGGTAAGGGTGGACAGCATGGCGAGGGCCTACCAGCCCAGGAGACACTCTCTGAAGCCTCAGTCCACCGTGGACATGGCCCAGCTGCTGGCGGCCAGAGAGGACATCTGCAACGTGGTGAAGACCAGCAGTGGCTCCAGCACGGAGAAGACCAGCTGCGCTGTCAACAAGGTACAGAAGAACGGTTCCTTTCTGTCAACAAAATGCCATTCATTCGATGTTTCCCAACCATTTCTATGTCCACTTGTCCGCAGATTCTAATGGGGAGGGTCCCGGACAGAGGAGGACGACCCTCAGAGTTATCAGCCCCGGCTCCTGAGATGCCACCCTGGAAAGAAAGAAAAGATGGCGGATGCGGTGGTGGAAGAGGAGGAGGCAGTTGGGGAGGGGGTGGACGGGGTGGATGGAACCAAGGAGGAGGGGGTGGACGGGGTGGATGGAACCAAGGAGGACGGGGTGAATGGAACCAAGGAGGACGGGGTGAACAAGAAGGAAAGAAAGGACGGTACCAGTATTAGTTTCGACCGACACTATCTTGTGTTTTTTTATAGAAGTGATCAAAAAATCATATTGGACATGAACTGAACTCCACCGAGGAAGAAAAAGTAACAGTATTTCTACTTTTTAATTTGTGCTTCATTTTGCCTTTTTTATTTTCTCATCTCATCTCTCAAAAATAACAGCAATCATTTTAGAATTTCTTTTGCACAGGAGCAAATGATTTAACAGCGGCATTGTGCCACAATTCTGTAACTGTGTCCCAAATCCATATTTCATACTGACTAAGGATGCTTCAGTGTGTATTGTGTTTAGACTGTACACGTAACTACATTTAACATATTTAAAGTATATGTATTGAAGCAAACTTTTATTTTTGGGTGTTGATGGACCCTGTCCTCCCAAAATGCAATGAACTTAAGAAAAGGGTGAACTTCCTTGTAAAGCGACCTTGGGTCTCATGAAAGGTGCTATATAAATCCAAGCTATTGTTATTAACTGTTTAACTTTAAAACTAATAGCAGATGTTCGTCAAACATTATAATCTGGGGAAAACTATATCCAGTTCAGTAGGTGTATTTTCTTTTATCATATCTGCAAAAAAGCCTGAAAAGGAAAGGATACTATGAAAATCTGTTTATTGTATACATTTTGGAATTTGGGACACGGCTTACAATTCGACAGATATCAGAGGGAGGAGCCACCGATGAGATGAAGACACTACACATGTTTTTTTCTTGGCATAAAATAACACGCTACCCTTTTAATCGTGTGTTATTGAAGTGATAAAGGGATTTAAGGATAGAGAACACATCTGTCTTTGACTGAAATCACTGCGACCTGTTAGAAAACTGAGGATCAGCTCTCGCCTCATTTCCTTGAAGATTCTGTACCAGCTGTGATCTTTTCCAACTCTAAATGTATGTAATAAAGACCTTTCTAAAGTAAACTTATTTTGATGCAACAGATATAGAAATAGATGCAGAATAATTCCTACCACAAGGGGGCATGTGTGTGATGAATTAAATAGAGAAACAATGTATTTCCAAATATTTATTCTTGGCTGAAAAGATTTTCTACACTTTTTTCCAATGGCATACCATTTCTTGTTCAATAGATAGTTTATACAGTTTGTACAATAACCAATATTCATAAAAGCAGAATTGTACATTATGAACAACAGACCTGTACATGGACAACAGTTACACCTTGGCATCCAAAATCACTCTTCAGTCTCCTCCACACTAAGACTCATTCAGTATCTTCAAACCAAAAACCTGAAGCAAATTCATACGGGTGTTTAAAAAGATCCAGTTTAACTCATCTCAACTTCAGTTCAGATGAGTTTCCTCCAGTTAAGTTAGATCACTGCCCACGCGTCTGACACCCACAACAAGGTAAGACAAATAAGGGGTTAAAAATCACTTTGGCCACATTATAAATTAAATTGTTGTCTTGCATTGATAATAAAGGCAAACATATTTCTAAAAAGTAGTTTGACTTTATGTAAACTTCGCCTGTACGCATTGTTCCTGGACAGGTGAATTCATAATTGGCTTTAAATACGCTCTGTAGCTCGAGCAGGAAAGGAAAGTGTTCACTAAAAGTCAGGATGCTATTGTAACAGCAGGAATAATAAAAATAAAGATAGTCAGGATGTCAAAGTGTCACTGAGCACTGTTGTTTCTCAATACTGTCAAATGGCCCCACTGCTCCATTTCTATGTATTTAACGATGGCAAAAATGTCACTACTGAAGGGTTGAACCAAATTAAATGATTATTATGATCATAGTTTGCCATTTCTGTCCCTAAAATGTATTGATTGGCGGTACAAAAACATCACTGCAATCAAACAAGCATTAAATTACACTGAGTAAGAAAACTAATACATTTCCTTCTTATGATGCAATAATAGTCCTTTTTAAACGCAGATATGTAGGCACTTTGTCTTGTAATAACATCTTAAAGTATCTTGATCTGGCTAAAATACAGCACTCGGATTTCTCATTGTAAAAAAATAATGAACAGTACAAAATGATTTATCCAATTTGACTTTTGCCTCGCACCTGCTTCTCAAACCCATCAATCCACCATCTCCCATCTTTGAGGATAGGAGATGGTTCCTGTTGTGTTTTGATAACGTTTGGTGGGTAAACGTTTTTTACCGAATCCGGCTGTACGGTATCCTTCTGTATCATGTCACCCTATGTTCCTATTAAATTAAATGCAGGTACAAAACCTTTGTGCCACCACAGGCCAATGATGAAGTTCAAATCCACCTGATCTGGGCTCTGTAATAAACCTTTATATGAGTCACATGATACTTTAGCTCTTTATCCACTTCATGACTACAGAAACGTCCTTCATTATCAGAACCAATGTTCTTCTTCATTGAAACCCATCTATCCTAAAGAGTTTCAGAATGCAGCTTAACATTGGTTCATCGTGTACAGCTAAGTACTGTAAAAGTGCTGGGCTTTATTAAGCAATATTGTATGTAAAAAATAATATATATAATACTGTTTAGAGGCAGGTCGTAAGTCTTTATGCTCCTTCATGTGGCATCGCTTCCTGTTTGTGTATCCACACATCCTTCCTTCAGACGCCTGACTTTAATACTTGACCAATCAGAGTCCTCAGAGCGCTACAGTGAGCAGTTTCATACAGCTGCTGCTTCATCATCATCATCATCATCACAGTGCAGTTTGGCATAAACCTGGGGCAGACTCCACCCTTCAATAACCTGTGATGGTGGTGGTGTGTGCTGAGGGTTGAACACACACTCATATGAGCCTGGAGTTGCGGAGGTACTGGATGATGACCTTGTAGATGAAGGTGTACTGAGAGAAGGTCTGGACCATCATCATCCTCTGCTGACGAAGCTTCAACAGGAACTTTGGGACATCCAGCGCCTGAAACAAGACGAGCAGTTAGTACGAGTTTCATCTAGAAACACGAGACGTTGAAAGAATATTGACTCCAGATGAGGTAGGGTGACCAGGTGAGAACAAGCAACATGTGGGACAAATAGGACGTTTTCTGCGGGACATGTTACTGCTTTGCAAAGAGCTGGATTAGATGTATATATAACGTCTATCTAACCCTTAAGAATAAACATTTCTATTAAACAATCTGTGCTGTTGTATTTGCTGTAAAGTGTCTCTACTGTAGGCTATTTTTATTTTATGTACAGCACTTTGGCTCGACCAAAAATCGTTTATAAATGTGCTATATAGATAAAACTTGATTTGATTTGAAACTATTAGCTTATAAATATGAATAACAACGCTTTACTTTGGTTTAATGTTTGCACAAACTATGCAAGTGAAGGAATTAATTATATTTGTTTTGAACAAATTATTATGACAAAAAAATGACCGGAGCTAGCTTACTGCCAGTCTGCTGACCTGTGTGCTAAATGTTTATTAAATCAGCTGCTATTACCTCATCTCTTTTGGTTTCAGGAGGAATATATCCATAGATCGATATTTTCTTTATGAGCCAGGCGTTTCTTGTGAGTTTCGGTGAAGCGTCGCTCAAACCATATTCACCTCCATGCGCAATTTAACAGAAATTCTGGCAAATCTGACAATAACTCCCTCCACCGACTACACCCATAAGTTAATACATTTCTCTGTTGATTGATTGACATCTGACACAGCTAATGGTGAAATGCGGGACATCGGCTAAATGTGTGGGACAAATGATCAAAATGCTGTGCAGTCCCGCACAAAGCGGGACACCTGGTCACCCTAAGATGAGGTCGTCTTTTCAGCGGGGACGTTACCTCGTTGTGCTCCAGACAGGCGATCATGACCTCAGACAGGATGACCACCCCGGTGCGGCCCACCCCCGCGCTGCAGTGCACCAGCACCGGCAGGTTGGTGTTCTTTGGCTCACTGATGCTGTTGGTGTGTCTCCTCACAGACTGGATCTCCTCCAGGTACGCTGCAGAAACATGAGGACAGCAACTTTAAGTAGGGACACAATCAATGAATATATCCAATACAAATCTACTTAGTAACTTTCTTAGAGAGTTCCAATACTATCTAAACAATTACTTTTCAAAGAATCTCCGGGCTCTATTACAATACATTTAAAGACAGGGTTGTGTGGGACAAGGATCAACGTTAATACTGTTACAACGCTGAACATATACTTAGGCTTAGTAAAATAGAATACAACAAAAATATATACAAAATTCAGGCACCTTCAATTATCCATGTCTATATTAATCTAATAAAGACAATATTTAAGGCATGGATTTTTTTTCTTTCAAATTCCCAAGCTTTCAAGGAAAAGGGAACAGTGCCTATTCATCTAAGTGAGGCAGATGAGTAGAGTGATGCGTTAGCCATTTCATGCCAAATATGTCATCTGAGATCAGTTTTTAAGGATTTAATAAATGCCAGGAGAGAACTTAACATTTTATTGTTTACGACTATGAGAGTTTAACTCAATTTCCATCAAAACTGGCCTACTATTATTAAGTCAAACTAATGATGCTACCAATGAATACACATGTTCAGTCTTCCTGGTAGATATCTGAACATAAAGCATGTAACGGATAAACAGATATGGGTCCCACTCACTGAGGAAGCCTTTGAAGTCCTCGGGGCAGCCGTGGTCGGGCCAGTCCGTGTACTGCAGGTGCCAGACGGTCCTCTCCTGGCCCGTCAGCAGGTGTTTGATCTTCAGCCCGGTGGTGGCGTAGCAGCCGGACTCTGTGCGGAAGCGCGTTGTGATCTTGAAGCGGCCGTACGTCACCGTGTTGTGACGAGAGCCGAGGCGCGGCCAATAACGGAAACTCTTTTCTCGGCCGCTCTCCTGGAGGAAGCAGAGGACAAACAAAAGGTCAATCGAGGTAATGATGAGGAGTGAAAGAAAAAATGGGGTGCTGTTAATATGAAATCGCACCTCTTCAGCGGTGACCATGGCGATGATGGAGACACCCTGTTCCCACACCATCTGCCAGAAGTCCGGACATGTGTTGGACATCGGACCCTGCGTCGCTATGTAGCTCCACTCCTGCCCATTCACCGTTATCTGATGAGAGAGGAGAGGGGGATATGTTTCAGTCACCAGTCACAGGTACTCATCATACATTCTCTAAAAAACACAACTAGAGAACAGTATAGATTTTTGTTGTTGATTGTGTCATAGATTTGATAATGAAGAGTGAATGAGAAGCAGCAGCAGCCATAGAAACAGAGTCATGGGTTTGTTATCAGAGCTGGACTTTGATGGTGTTTTTTTTAGACTTTGTTATTCAAAGGATAGAGAAAGTTTAGTGTTATCATGCTTAGCTTACGTTTTTGGAATATAACTTACTCTTCCCAACCAATGACTTAATCATATTCATCAGTCCCTCACAAATCCTGTATTTAAAGCAGGCCATTCTTAATCCAACTGTATTTCCATTGCTGTTTAAAGTCAGTCCTGTACTGATGATGTGTTCCTGCATGTGATTTTCTGCAGGTGGTGGAGAAGCAGCTACATAGTAACAGCTGTTCAAACACATAAAGCCACCCTTGATCTCAAATCAAAAAAAGAAGGAACAAATAGTCTTTGTATTGGAAAGCCAAACCGAGGTAGTGGCATGGTTTTGAAATGTATACCTTTGCTCTGAGTCAGACAGTAATGTCAGTGTTGTGGAAACACTTAATTATATATCATTTTACACTGACATCACATGTAGAATGACATAATGGTAGGGCGTTTCTTTGGAATGGATTTTCTGGAAAAGCTTATCAGCCTGTTGTATTGACGTAACAATGCATATTGATTTTTGCCATTATTACCCAACCCTACATTCGTAGAAAGACAAATAAACCAGAGGCAACTTCACTGATCATCATGAGCAGACGTTTCTGCTCCAAGTGCTTTGTTGTCCTAATTATGAAACAAAATCAGGAACATGTGATATGTCATGAGACAAGACAACTTACTCTAACATGTGATGCGTTGATGTATCCCGTGTTGTTCTCTTTAGTGGGAACCAGCTCCACTCGGGTGTCATCGTACGGCATGACGTCCTGGAAGCGGTTCTTGTCTCCGCTCTCCGGCAGCTGGGCGATGGAGCACCCCCCCCCCGGGCGGCGCTTCGGGATGCTGTCGTACTCCTTCAGCATCTCTCCTCTCTCCATATGCTGCTCCAGAACCTTACACTAACACACACGAGGACACAGGAAACAATGGGTGATGCAGTCCTGACTCCTAAACAACCTTCCCCTGTTTGGACTTCCTTGGCCCAATCCCAATTATGTATACATACTAGGGGTGTAACGGTATACCGAATAATTTCGGTACGGGCCCTTCGGTGTACCGAACGAATATAACGTTAAACGTAAAAAATTAAGAACGTGAACAACTTTTTGGAAGTAATCTCAGGTGCTGCGTCGCAGCATTCAGAGTCATTTGCTCACATTGGGTTCAACGCGTCATAGAGCGAGCAAGTCATTTCATTGGACGAGAGACATACTATGAGAGCTGGTCACAGGGATGCGTTCAAATTTAGCCAGTCATTTGAGGAACTGTTGAAATGGCGAACGCAGATAAAGTTGAGCTCGAAAATCCTTTTGGTTTCGCAGTTACGTTCAAGGATGACGGACAAAGACAGGTTGACCGAACCAAAGCTGTTTGTCGGCATTTTTCAACTAACATTGGTTACGCGGCTGGCAATACATCAAACGTGCACACTCATTTGAAAAGGCATCACCCGAACGTGAATATCACCGGTACCAAAAGAAAAAAGACTGAAGTGCAAACCCAACTCCCACTAGCATGTTAGCCTCCACCACTCGCAGAGAGTTCAGACCGAGCCAAAGCTATTACAAACGCTAAATATCCTTATGTTGCCATGTTAGCAAAGCGCTACCTGGCTGTATCTGCTACCTCTGTCCCTAGAGAGAGGGTGTTCTCCACAGCAGGAGACATTGTTAGTGCCAGCAGATCTGCCCTTTCGGCAAGCAATGTGGACAAGTTCATCTTTCTTTAAACAACATGAAAATACAATGACAAGCAAGTCCTAATGTCAAACTGGCTGCTTAGGTGCTAGTACAGTACAGTTCAAATACAGATTATTTCAGTTCATCGAAATGCTGCACCTTAATGTTTATTTTATTATTATTTTGTATTTATTTGAGTGAATATTCACAGTTTAATAATAATAATAAAAAAATATATATATTTTATGTTTTGTGATAATTGTTTCTGCTGTACCGAAAACGTACCGAACCGAACCGTGACCTAAAAACCGAGGTACGTACCGAACCGAAATGTTTGTGAACCGTTACACCCCTAATACATACTATAAACCCTGCAATGACATATACAGTCCAGTCCACACGGCGGCGTGCGTTGAAGCTTCAACGCTTCTGCCCATTCACTTTGAATGGGGTGACGTCACGCTTTGCCGAACTGCATTGTGGGAGCGTTGCTTCGCTTTGCTCGCTTCAAAAGTTGAGCAATGTTCAACTTTTGAAGCTTCGGCGGAAGCGTCAGCCAATCAAATCATATGCCAGTACAAGCTCTAGCCAATCAAACCGCGTGCTTGTGTGTGCGGGGCGGGAGATTCATGTGATTGGTTGTTGGTCGAGTTTCAGACAAGCTCACCGGCAAGCTTCAACGCACGCCGCCGTGTGGATGCTGCGTAACAGGTCAGAATTAAATATGAGTCGGCAGAGACACATTTTCATAAATAGGATTATCCTAACTTTCTATGATTATAGTTTTACTTTCTATAAAGGGAAGAACTACTCTGAGTTGTGCTTGCTATAAGAGGACAAAGCTTTCAGTTGTGAATGTTATCAAAAGACTGGGTGTAGTTTAAAAATGTTCTAAACCCAGCATCATTTGATCTTGGTACAAACAAGTCACTCATGTTAACATTTACTCCTTAGGTATTGAATGACAAGGCATTTTTCTTTTTCTGGATAGTATGTAAGAAATGTGGTTGTTGCTTAAAAGTTTAAAAGTTCAGCCCCAAGACCCTAACCGGAAAAACATGTAGCACCATTCTTGCTTAGTTATTTTGGAAACTTTCAAAAGCACTAAAGGAACATTCAATATGCTCATCTAAAAGATATAGATGTGCAATAGTGGAGTTTTGCAAATGATGAACAGACGGATGACACGAGGAGATGAATTATTTCAATAAGTAAAGAAGCCATGTAGAAATAATAACTAAATAAAGAAATGTTAGTGATATGTATGGTTGACATTTTCATCTTTCTACAATCCTGTGTGTATGAGATATTTGGGAATCTACTGTATGCTCACAGATCACATTCTCAACATATACATTTATTTTGGAAATGGAAATGTAACATCGGTGTTAAAGCAACAAGCATCAAGACTAATTAGGCTGACCAGTTGAGCTGCGTTTAACCTGCATAACAAGAACATTGACAAAACGTTGTCCCCATGTACCTGTTCAACAAGGCTTCACCTAGCAGCAGGTGAATATAAACACAAACAGTAGAACCTGCGAATGAGTACAAGCATACTGTAACACATCTGACATATCTTAGCTTTCCATTGCCTACATACACCCAACTAAGTTTTATTTGTAAATCTGTCTGTCAAGAAGCAAACCATTACGACAGAAAGTTGTCCTACCCTCTCTTCATTGGATGCTCTCTCAGGCTCATCCTTCACCTCTTCGTGCATCGGCTGCCTCGACACCGACAGGCCGTTTAGATAAGCCTCTTTCATTGGGCCCCTCTTCTTGAACTCTGACCTGGCTCCTTTCTTCATGCCCTGGTGTGACAACAGAGAGGAGACAGAGAAACAGTGAGGACGATGTGTCGCTGTGAGGGAGTCAGCATGCAAGAGGGGCGGGACAACGCAGCCTGCTGGGTGTTTGCTCAGGGAATGTCACCTGGCCGGTTTTACAAGGTACTCCAGCTACATTCTTTGTTATAGTGTGCGTGCTTGCGTCATTGAGAGCTGGCCCCTGAAACTGACTCCAACACTATGTTCAGACTACCTAATGTTATCTTGGTGCATACTCATGTGACTTTCAAATGAGCAAAACACATGTCTGAGAACAAAACACTTTTATAGCAAGCTCGGAGTAGGTTTCCTGAGGTATTATTACAGTGCAACTACAAAGACATTTCAGAGCTGGACTGTGATAAGATGTGCTAAGTAGGGATGGGAATTTGAAAGCAAATTTATATTAGAATATTCGACCCCAAAAAAAACGGTTAACAGAATTTACATATCCTATAAATGTTTTTGTTTTTTTAAACTTTAAGAAATTAAAAAAAGGTTTAAATAACATTTCAAATAAATATAGAAACTAAACCAAGTTTTCTTTCATGTATTTCTTAAGATATTTTAAATGGCACTGTCGTATTATACATTTAATTCATCCATTTGATAATATGTAATCAACTTAGGCACCCCTCCCATAAAAACAAAAGGAAAATAAATTACAATAAAAATATTCATAACTCATATTCGAATACTTGAATCATTTTGAATATTCGATGAATCATTCCCATTCCTAGTTGGAAGACCACAATAAAACAAATAAATAGCTGCTATATCCTCAATCTTGCTTTCATGCCAATTTGGAATACAGAATCCTAGAGAAATACGATATCTATAACCAGAGGTGGCCAGGAGAAATGTCTAAATGTCATAAGGATTATTAACTACTGCACTATGCTGAAAATGTGATGGAACTGGGAACAGCACTCACCGGAGGGGGCAACCCTTCCACTGTTTTCTTCCCGGCAGGCACATCAGACACAGGCCTCTTCTTGAAGTCTTTTTTAGTCTTCTGCTTAGCCTGGCCACTCAGGTCCCCCTCAGACACAGAGGGCATTATTCTGGGCTGTCGTAAATCTGACAGCAGGTAGAGAGGCTCGCCCTCCTGGCTCTGGGGGTGAACGTTGTAAGTCAAGGAGCTGGTTATAGAGGGGTCCAGAGAGGAGCCGATGGGATATGCAGGAGGCGGCTCTGAGGGAGTTTGCTGCTGAAGGAGCGACAGAGGTGTCAAACTGTTGTGCTGTTGGGGCGGCTGCACGGGAACAGCTTCTAGTGCATCCTGGGAAAGAGGAGTGTGGCGTCCACTGTCCTCCTCGAACTCCTCCTCTTCCCCACTGCTGTGAACCAGCATGGTGGCGTCGGAAAGGGACTTCTTGTGTCCGTACTGTACGTCCTCCTTAATGTCGCCCCTGTCGTCCGTCTTTATGCGTTCCAAATACACGTTGAGATGAGATCCTTGAGAGCGACCGCCTCGCAGGGGGGGAGGGGGCGTGACGGTTTCGGCGGCCGAGGAAGACACGGTGCGCTCCTTCACCCTCATCCCCTCCAGACTGTGTGCTAATCCAGCGATCTCAATGGAGTTCCGCTTCTGAGTGTGGTAAGGGTGTCTCTGTGGGGGTCCGCTGAAAAGAGGCTCCGACACCTCTTGTAAGGAGTGGGCTACCGGTAGGCTGTCCTCCTGGAAGGTCTGGACCGAGTGGTGCACACGCCTGGTGATGATCAGGTCTGGGTTGCTGCTGCTGACGTAGAGGTGACGCGACAGGTCAGGGGTGCTGTTAGCGGGCCGGGGATGGGCGTACGGGTAGGGGGGAGGTGGTCGGTACACATGTGTTCTCATGATGTTAGGGGCGGGGTACTCCTGTGCCTGTTGCAGCTGGACATTAGTGAGCTCCGGGACACTGACCGCCCCCACTACGGGCCTTCTCTCTGTGGGATAGGGGTAAGGAGAGGGGCTGTGGAAGCTGGAGCCCAGGTGGAAGGGATAGTGATGGTGGGGGGCTGCTCCGCCGTGCTCTCCTCTGATCTCTGGCTGGCTGTAAACTAGAGGGTCCGGTCTGCTGTAGGCGTACGAGTTACCAATGTTCAGGTTCCTCATGGAGTGGCTCTGCCGGTGGTCTTGAGACGAAAGCATCCCAAATCCTGCTCCGCGGTTCTTCTGACGCATCACTGTCTCGTAATCCGGGGTGGCGCGGTAGGACGGGGGGATGAGCGCGCTGTGGCGATGCGAGGGGACATAGTCGGGCCTGGTGATGTCGCTGGTGATGGAGGGGTTGGAGGACATGGGTGAGGGCTGGAGGTAGTGCTGGGGATTAGTGAGAGAGCTGGTGCTGTGGGCGCTGTACACACTGCCGTTACGTAACCGCCCCCCGCTGCTGTATTCCAGAGGGGAGCAGTCCAGGCTGGTTTGAGAGTGGTAGTAATAACCGTTCTGATTGTACAGGTTGTCTGTAAGAAAGCAAATTAAAAACACATCCTTACATGGACAATAGACTACATTTATAAAACCATGCAACATTAAATGTAGTTGAAGGAAAAAACTTCTAATGCCATCTTGTGCACTAGGGGTGTAACGGTATCCGTATTCGTCCCGTACCGTCACGGTTCGGACGTCACGGTTCGGCACATGCAGTCACACAACGAAGACGCCTTTTTTTTTTACGAGTGGGAAAAAAGTCTGTCATTCAGGGCAGTATCCACTACACTATTTATAATCCAGGGGGCGGTATTGCGCCTAAAAGCTGTTTGCCAGCCGCCCTTAAACAACAAATGAAGAACTAGAAGAAAAACAACAACAAAACGAACAAAATACAAGAAGAAGAAAAATTAGTATGGCGATTTCAGATAACACAGGAGCTAGAACCCACCTGCTTCTTTTAAATCAGCTGTGTGGGAACATTTCGGGTTCCCTGTGGACTACAATAACGATGGAGTGTGCGAGTGGTGGATCAGACGAGGACGGTGTGTCGGCGTTGTTCTACAGCGGTGCGGTATGCTAATGGGCACATGCCAAACATGCTAAATCATATCAGAAGGCATCACCCAGATTTGCCAATCACCGGAGCCCGGCAAAAGACAACAGCAGTTCAACAGCTTTTCCCCGCTGTTTTTAAGAAGACAATAGACATGAAAGCCGAGAGACCAAAATAAATAACGGAAGCTTTTGGCATATGTTTTTCAACGGCTTTGCGCTCTTGAAACACTTTCTTATTATTTATGATGTCATATTTTCAAGACATTCTTTTTAGTTTTACAGCTTGATGAAACCTTTTTGTTTGACATCAGCCATTATAGATAATATGGCCATCTGAGTGTACTGTGTATGGTTTGTTTTTAACTGTTTAATACAGTTAATTATTCAAAATGTTAGAGTTCTTTATTTTTAAACTGAAACTTGCACTACTGTTCAAACATAAATAACAACAAACCTGGAATTATGCATTTGGGACTGTTTTTTTGCTTTTTCTTGTTGTACCGAACCGTACCCAGACCCCCAAACCGAGGTACGAACCGAACCGTGACTTCTGTGAACCGTTACACCCCTATTGTGCACTGCTTTTCAGGTTCATAGTTGCCATTAATTACCTTGTGATGATGTGTAAGGCTCTGTGAAATGACCATTGTAGTGCATTTGTGGAGGGGGCATCATGTATGCCTGAGGCTTTGGCTGAAACAAACAAGAGAGGAATTCAGCCACAGCTCATATGATCTGAGAACATGATTAAAAATAAGTCTGTATTGTAAAATACATCATGTTCTGAACTGCAAGCTAGAAAATCATCAGGAAAATATGTGCATGGACATTACCAGAGTAATTCTAGTAGAGGATCTCCGTCTGACTGGGTTCACAACGACAGGCTGGGTTTGGCTGGTGGGTAAAACAAATGTGTATTATTATAACTTTTTGAAATATCTTTTTAATTAAAAGACCTTCTTTTCATTGCACACACAGCAGACATGGTTAAGTTCAGACTTAAAAACGCATTGCTCAACTCTTCTCCAGAACACCATGCAACATTTTCCACATGTCTTAAAGCACACCAGCACACATGGTGTAAGAGAAGAGTCATGCGATGTGTTTTTATTTTTGATTGACTCATAAACAGAGCACATTTCTGTTTGTAGAGTATTTTCTAAACACATGAAACTTAATCAAATATAGTATAAACTTAGAAAATGTAGATCTTTAAATATCTGATCAACTCAAAAGTAAATGAATTACTGTAAGAGAGAATACTGAACAGGTAATGCCAAGATTTTAAACAATCTTAAAGATCATCTTGATTTTACAAATAGTGTTGAGAAAAAAGATTTAAAAATTCATTGTAATCATTTTGATACACAAGAATTACAACCAAAGGGCCCTTTCAGCTACAAAGAAGGGAGCTTGTTTGTTGATGCAGTGTTGTCTAGAGTCAATCACAAAGGGATTGGTGTTGGCACCTGCTAAACAGCTGTATGTCAAATATTATGGGCAGGGCTGGTTGTAATGCTCACCCCTTATTAGAAGGCAGAGAGGGACGAGAGAGCATTGGAAAGCGAGGAAAGGATAGAGTGAGAAGGGACTTCTGGGAGCCCTCAGAAGGCAGGGGGTCACACTCCTCTCTGAAGAGAGGAGGAGAGGAGGATAGAAGTGAGGCTACACCGAAGAGGAGACACATGCACGAGACCACAAGGAACAAAGAGACAGGAACTAGGCTAGACATGTAAAAAAACACTTACAGGCTACTCTTGTTTATCTTATAAAACTTGAGTCTGGCCAGACACATCCGGCACACGTATTTGGAGGTTTCCATGTCTTCCTACACAAAGAAAAGAAAAGCATTAGATGTGAACACAAGTAGTACAAAGGTGGTGTTTGCTTAGTTATCTCTAAGTAAAGTTGTTCCTCTGTATGCTATCAAATACTTGCTACATTCAGTTTCGGCTAATGGTATGTGACTTTATGACCAACACATAAGTAACAAACATCCCTAGCAGCAGCCACACCCACACACAAACACAGGTGCATTGTTCAGACTAGCTGATGCTCAGCTCCCTGACGATGGCAATGTCTAATTTTGCCAAATTCAATAAGAGACTGAAATGTCTCCGGGGACGAGCAGGGCAGACAAGGTGCAATGGCAGCAGAGACTTACTGTCTGGAACTGGACACTCTCCTCTCTGTTGGTGAGCTCCAGGACAAAGAAGGACCTGTTATGACTCATGTTGTTAATTTCATTCCACCTACGCAGCCGTTTAAAGCACGGTGGCAGAGAGAGAGAGGGAAAAGAAAAACACATGTCATGGCAGTCACATCACTTTGTGGCATTTTTAAAGAGACTTTGGCACTGCTTAAGCAATGCATGTGGGAGTCTATGAAATAAGGTATGCAGTACTTATAATGGTATATAGATAGATACAGTTCATGGAAGGTCAAGAATGTACTCCCACTCACTAGACAGACAGATAATGCTACAACAATGTTACTTTACTTGACTCATTCCACTTAGGCCACATTCAGACCTAGCATTAAGGAGACCACCTAACCCAAGAATAGCTGTGAGCTGCGCCATAAACTCATTTCATACTGACAGATTCAAAACAATTACTTCTCAGAATCAACATTTTAAAAACCTTTATTCTTTACTGTTAGAAGTAAAGATAATTTGGAACCAATTTCTGGCTAGACTTACCTAAATAAAAGAAGCGGCCTGCCATTTTTATGCTTGACAAAGATGCCATCGAGGCACGACCCCATGGAAACATCTGTGCCTGTACTGTCCTGTTTAGATGCGTGGAGAGGATAAAGACATTCAGAACATAATTTGAGGTGAAAGAATCCAGACACATAGTATGCAGTCTTCTTCAGTGTTTGAGCTGTCGGGGATCAAAGCAACGTGTTAACTTACCTTGGCTTGATAGCTCTCCTGACCATAGCCTTCCATTTTCTCCACCTCCTGCATGTACAACATCTCTGCCTCTGGAGCTGATAAACCCCTGAAAAAGATAACAGGACAAAACCACCATCAAAACCCATTCACCTACAAAAAAACAAGAAAGAATCACTGCATTGCAATAAGTCATGGTAGTAACTTTATGGCCTCAGTAAGATTCTAAATGAACAAAGATAATGCGTGGCTTTAGAGAAGCAAAAAGGACTGCTTTTGTCTGTGCAAAATCCACACAGTACAGACCGGCTGATGCTCACCTGTAGGACTGATACAGAAGAGCCACTTTCTGAGTGGCCTCTTCAAGCACACGCTCATCCTGGATCCAGTCCTGCAAAGAGAATATCACAGTTGAAACAATGATGGTATTTAAATACAAATAAGAACACAATAGCCTCAACAATTTTCATTTCACATGTAAAGGAAAAAAAAAAAAAAAAAAAAGCTTACAATAGGGAACAACGCAAGCTTCTGGAGGAAATCCTGGGAATCATATCGATTGAAGTCTCCAAAGTCAGCTGTGTACAAAAAAAGACAGACTTCATGAGCATACTGTGCGTAACGCCGCGTTCTGAATCAACTTGATTACATGTCCAATTCTGCATTGAGTACAAGCCTAAATAGACATTCAAGGATTGCAGCATGCTGTAATGCCTCTTGGAAAGCTGCAGTGCCACACATTTTAGGAGAGGAGGGGCCCATTTGTAAAGAAAGGGGGATTGCTCTAGCGTCTGACAACGTAGAAGTCCAAAGCTGTTATTAGCTTCAGGCTGTCTGCTAGCAACATTCACAACTATGTTGGCTATCCCAGGAATCAGCCCTGCTTAAACGCTACAACTGCCCTTCACTCCAAAATACCCCAGCCAGGGAGAGAAAATAGGAACTGCACACTGCACTTTTAAAGTCATGCAAAGTCTGCATGACAACTTGAGCAGTGTCTTATCTTTAGTAAACTTGGAAGAAGCTTCTTACAGCTTTTCTTAAAATGTACATAAAGCATGCTGGTCAGTCATTTGAAGATGGCCGCAGCAGTAAGTGATCTCGGAGGCTGTGCTATTCCAACACCCAGGCCAGTAAGTTGCAGGGCCTGATTTAACTTTGCCAGCAGTGTTTGAGATTCTTCTGGTTGGCCAGAAGTGGGAGGACGTGTCAGGGCTAAAACTCTTGCAAGGGGAGTTCACATTCACACACAAACACACCACTGACCCATTTAATAGGCTGGTTTAGGTTTAATGGTGCTTGTTAGGTGCGGTATAATACTTGGGGGAAAAACTAGCAAAAGCCGCCTGTCAATGTTTAAAATTACAAGTTTTCGTTGAAGCTTTATGTCAGGAAACACTAGGCTTGTCAACCCCAGGTTTCTTTTCTCGACTTGTATCATGTATTTATTATTTACCTTGCACTGCCAGGCTAGCTAAACGAATAGCTTGTTCTGGTAAGCAAGAGATCCTGCCCTCCGTAAAATCCTTCTTCATCTGTAGGTAATACTGATATCTGTGGAGAAGAAGAGAGGGTTACTTCTGTGGGGAATAAACAAGCACTCGAAAACAAAAAAATAAATGACTGCTCTGAATTGATATGTGTATTCAAACAAACATAGGTAAAATGAAATCACTGATCAACTGTGCTTGATGAACTTATTTTCTCATTGGCCACTTTAACCAGGCAAAATGATCTCAAAATACCTCTTTGATTGGCATTAATTGTATAAATTGTCACTAAGGTAATAGGCCTAGTACAAGA
The DNA here is from genome assembly GCF_902827175.1 of Gymnodraco acuticeps. Classification (NCBI taxonomy): domain Eukaryota; kingdom Metazoa; phylum Chordata; class Actinopteri; order Perciformes; family Bathydraconidae; genus Gymnodraco; species Gymnodraco acuticeps. Next base: position 108,759 of record NW_022990723.1, on the reverse strand, counting down.
GACCTCGTGCCACTGACGAAACCTCACCTTGTGATCTCCTGTTGCAGTTGGTTGACACTGGGTATGTAAAACACGACTCCAAAGTAAACGGTGGGCTCTAGCCCATACTTGTCTAGCTGCTTTTTCAGCGGCTTTTCCAAGTCGATCCATCTCTGCTGGTTCTGCTTGTTGAAGTACCACAAGCTGAAGAATGTTATCTAACAAGCAGAGAAGCAAAAACATTACACCTTAGGCATGCTGTGATGAAAGAAACCCTAAGGATATTTTGCTGAAGAATGTTGGTTTTACTATCTGTACTGAACCCCAAATGAATGCACACTAAACATATTCAACTTTAGAACAATGAGTGACTGCTTTAGATCAATACTGCACATCATTACATTCAACACTTATGAAGACCTATAACAAAGACGTTCCCAGATGTATAGGCTGTTGGCAGTCCCTGTTCCGTCTTGTGACTGCCTGAACATCTCACAATAAACACTGGTAAGAAAAGTAACCCCTATAAGCTTGCTGTCTACCAAAGACACATTTGCTGAAAGAGGCCTTTTGTGATTTGCAGCGACTCTCAAATCACAACTAGAAACATGGCCAACATAACAGCACTGTTTGGAAACTATTATTTAAAGCTATGTGGCCATTAATAAAAATGTTGTTTAAATAATAATGATCTGGAGGAGAGAAAATAGTAACACATAAGACAGTGGTTGTAAATATCATCCCTAAATCAAGTAAAGTGACAGAACATGCTCTACGAGAGATGGATCGAGAACCACATGATTGCACACAAAAAACCTAGTGATATAAAAAAAAAACAATATGGTTATTGCTCTGAATACAAGAAAACATTTAAATGTGGCTAGAGGCTTAGTCCCGCTAGCCACTTTGCATCAAAATAACAGACACTGTGATTTAGTGCATGTTCCCAGGCAAAACACCTGTTTGTATAGCAGTATCTATAGTTAATTTGAGTTGTGTCTATCAATGACAGCATCTATTTCAGCTCATTGCATTATTCAATTCTGACTCACAGTTTTTCTTGAACATATTGTTCATGATTTGAGAGCTGGAACTTTTGTTTAAAAGGAAATAGAAAAAAGAAAGTGAATGTGGGCAACAAGTTGTGATGAGTTGATAACATGCATGTTATTACATATTAATACAGAATATGTAATTAACACATTTCCAAAAGATAAGTATCTGAGATGATTCTCAACAAGTATATAAGAGAGAACAATCTGCACTTGTTTTGGATGAAAAAACAGACATACCTCTCTTAACTCAAGTCTCTGAGCAACTGCTTCCAAACATTCCTGCCCGGTGCTCTCCACTGAAAGTGTAAACTCAACAAACTCTCCATTGAGCAGCTGGATCCGAGTGACAAGACAGCTCTTGCTTGAAACAGTATACCTTCGAGTCCTTTTGAGTTTTAAGCCAAATGGCAAGGGCATGTTTCACACTTTTCCAAGAGGGAGCTATTCACTTAGTCCAGATAAATAGTTCTCCTTGCTGTCCCCTCGAACACTGTGTGAATGTTACATCTCATGAGGTTCATCATCAACAGACAGATCTGAAAAGAGACATAAATTCACAAAAATTACATAATGATATAAAATAGAAAACTTGGAATAGGATGATAAATGCCATGATGAATCACAACCATAGTGTTCTTACTCATCACAAAAGAAACTCATCACAACACATCATCACAAACTCATCACAACAGTTTGTTCACAGCTAGTCAGTCTGTCACCCTGAACCAGACGCCAGACCAGACAACACAAGACTTATCGAAGAGTAATCTTCTTAAATTAGGCATTTTTTTTAAATACCTGACTTGGCTACCAATTCATAATGCAGTTCTCTAAGTTTACACTCAAAAAAACATTTAAAGCAAATCAATAGACCGCTATTTGTAATAGGCCTCCTGACCTGTGTCATTTACATTGTATAACACGGTATGCAAGCCATATTCCACGATTGTGGTCAAATGAAACCCTTCCAGTGAATAGTCTGATACAAACACTGACAAGAGCAACCAGATTCAATACGCAGCAAGCTACTACTGTCGAACACAATACTGCAAAATCCCTGCTGCTTTCCAACTCAAACATACAACCATTGTATTACAACGGTTATACTCTATAACTTAACCGACTTAGCATTACTGAAACTAAAGGATGGGTTTCCCAAATATTTGTTAATTTCCGCTCTAACTTCCTACTTTTCTTTTGTCGTTTTGATACATCCATAACTTTAACCGTTACCTACAACTGGCGTCAAATTAGCTTGAATGCTAACATGCTAACTTGTGTTCCAGCAAATAGACGACACCCTTGGGAAGCTGACGTCGCCGGTAAATATTTTGGCCAAAAACGTTAACGTTACCGTTAGCCACCAGATGCAAAAAAGTAGTCCAACTAGGATTCAGTCCTGACGGATTCCGCCATCAAGGTCAATGGCTCACTCTACTGTTTAGATATGTTTCTAAATTAGAGACAGCCTGTTGGTCTGTAGTTTGTTGGTGGATCAAAACTAACGTAGCACCGTAGCACCCCATGCCTCTTGGTCCAACAGTTCACTCAAGTTCCAAGCGTGTTTCGCTTCCTGGGATTGGAAGAGCAACAAGCGTATTCCGTCTACATCCGCGGCACTATAGCTATATTACCTGTCCTTCAACATCTTAGAAATCACCTTATAACATTGGAATATATACTGACTTTTCAATAATTGCATACACAATATATGATTAAACGTACCTGTTTGAGCAGACGTTTCAAAATGCATTATAGTGCATCCGTGGCGGAGGAATACACTTAGGTTTTCAGAGCCATGACATCACACTGCTGGAATGCGGAGCGGTGAAAATGCCAGAAATGGGACAGCTGCCTGGAACTGCTGGCCGCTGACCTGTCTGTTTACCTTTACATCGGCTGACAGCTGTAATTGCAAACATAGATTATTTTTGCTAAAATGTAAAAGTCTCCCTCAATGTGGTAATAATGGCCGCGCTTGTTGCAGGTTGCATATCGAATAATTATCAGTTTGTAATAAAGTGTTAATAATAAAAATGCCAGGATACAAGGATCAAAAGAAATGTATTGCAATTGTAAAGACACTTTCCGGTGACAATCATCTCCTAGTTGCTACATCTCTGAGGCATATGTCAAGTCAAACACACTGGAAAATGTTTATGTTTCTTTACAACAAGTGTTGTTGTCGTTTTTTGGAAATCAACAAATGTAAACAGCAGCTACATTAAGACTATAGGTAAACTCTGCAATCGACTAAATCAAAATGAAACCACACATTTCACACATCTGACATCAGTGCTATCATTTGCAAATTGGCTATTCTCACTATAGTGATACCACAGGGCAATCTAGAAAATGTAATCTGAGGGTCAATTGAAGATATACCACTACAGCCAGTAAGTGGCCACTTTACAATATCCCAAATTAGGAATTATAATTTCTCTGTTGTACTTGAAAAACCCTTTTTATTTTTGTAAACATTTCTTTTAAAAATTCAGAATAGAACAACACCATTTTGGTGGGGTTTGTAAAAAAAAAATTGGACAACACAACACAACCAGTGATAAATCACAAATACAAAACTATACTTTCAGACATTTCAAATATTACATTTCTCTCTGGAAAAAACACTCACTTGGTAACAAGAATATAAAAGAACATTCAATCACAGAATACAGGTAAAACTCAGAACTCGTCATCACTGACAGACGCAACTGAATGTAAAGGTTGCTCAGCAACAGTATCCTCATTGCCGTGGTTTTTATTGCTGGATACATGAAGCGACTCTGACAAACTTCTCCCCAGATCTTCAAGTTCTTTAGATTGTCCATCATAACTGACTTCTTCTTGGTCTCGGTCACTGGTTATGGGGGTAACTTCATGGTTTTCAGAGGTGACTTCTTTGTTTGACTCAGTTGTGCCAGTTTGATTTTGATGGACTTCTTCACTGATTTCCGTATTATTAGAAACATGGTCACTTAGACAAGGAGAGCTATTGCCTTCTTCCTGATTGTCAACTGCTTCGTCCTTTTCGTTTGTTTCAGTTGGTGAGGCAGCAGTCGTTCCAGGAGAGTATAAGGGCGTAGACACCAAGAGGGGATCAGCATAATCTTGCAAATCGCAGGATTTAATAAGTGATGCATAGGAAAGAAGGTCATCGTCTTTTTTGGTCTTTTCTTGTTTCCCTCCTGATTCAACATATGGCAAGGATGAATCACCCCGATCATTCTTCTTTTTTTCTATCTCTGTACTGGGGGTGAATGAGTTGGCTGGCTCTTCAAACTCTTTACGCAGCACTTCCAGAAGGTGGCGCATTTTACCCTAAAAACAAACAATATAATCAGATGCAAGAAAAAAGTCCTTTGTGACAATGTTTTACATTTCCTTTTAAATTTGTATTTTGTATTTAAAGCTGTAAGCCGAACACTTAAAAAAGACTTGCTTAACATATTCTGCAAAAAGTCACTAACCACATCAAGCTGATGCCGATTCATGTCGATATGGCGATTCATCACCCGGTCTAAGAACCTAGAAGAGGACACAGAGAGATGGTTTAACAATATAATCAAATATGGAACACATGCCTATTAAAAAAGTGCCATCCTGTAAATGTCTGTAGCATAACATAAAGCAGTTCATAGAAAACATGACAAACCTGTCAGAGATGTGCCCCTTGGACAATATATCCTCTGTTACAGCAGAAATGAATTCGAGGTACATTAATTCTTCTTCCCTGTTAAACAAAAATTAGAATGAGCAACTTCCCAGAGACATTATTGTTCATGGATCCAAAGAATCACAGAAGCGTCGTACTGTCAACCCCTATACATCTGGCAAGAGCTTTGGTTTATATGAATTAAAAGCTGTTTAAGGATTAGACATTATCAAAGATAACTTACTCTGCAGATAAACTTTTGTTGATGGAAGATTTATCGCCATCCAGTGAGCCCCTAATAAATGAGAATTTAATTATTTTAGGACTTTAAACACAAAATACACCAGGTATAACATTTGGTTTAAAATAAAACATAGCATTTACAGTCTATGATTTCACCTGGATGAGGAGTCAAATAAATCACGGTCTCTGCTCTTGTGTGCTCGACTCTGTTGTCTCGATGCAGAGAAATATGTGCCATTGAATTCTTCTTCAGACCACTCGTGCTCTGTATGAAATCCCTGCTAAACAAAATGGATTGAATGAGGACATTAAATATTGCCAAGACTGCCTCACGATTAAATGTTTAATGTAGCTGTAAATACTTAAGTTCTTCATGGTCTAAACAAGGGATGATAAACAACTCGAGGATTTACACTGAACAAAAATATAAATGCAACACTTTTGTTTTTGCTCCCATTTTTCATGAGATGAACTCAAAGATCTAAAACATTTTCTATATACACAAAATAACCATTTCTCTCAAATATTGTTCACAAATCTGAAAAAATCTGTGATAGTGAGCACTTCTCCTTTGCCGAGATAATCCATCCCACCTCACAGGTGTGGCATATCAAGATGCTGATTAGACAGCATGATTATTGCACAGGTGTGCCTTAGGCTGGCCACAATAAAAGGCCACTCTGAAACGTGCAGTTTTGCTTTATTGGGGGGGTCTGGGGGGGTCCGAAAACCAGTCAGTATCTGGTGTGACCACCATTTGCCTCATGCAGTGCAACACATCTCCTTCGCATAGAGTTGATCAGGTTGTTGATTGTGGCCTGTGGAATGTTGGTCCACTCCTCTTCAATGGCTGTGCGAAGTTGCTGGATATTGGCAGGAACTGGAACACGCTGTCGTATACGCCGATCCAGAGCATCCCAAACATGCTCAATGGGTGACATGTCCGGTGAGTATGCTGGCCATGCAAGAACTGGGATGTTTTCAGCCTCCAGGAATTGTGTACAGATCCTTGCAACATGGGGCCGTGCATTATCATGCTGCAACAAATCTCCAGGTTCACTTTGAAATCTATAAAGGGAGACTTGGCCTTTATAATTTGGAATTGAAAAACGCACGACAATTGTTCTTCTCTGACATCATTACCAAAAACAAAAACAACGCACGTGCCTTGTTTGTTACCGTCGACAGACTAACTAACCCCCCAGTGTCAGTAGCCTCTGAATTTCTATCCACCAGGGCGTGCAATGATTTTGCCTCCTTTTTCACTGACAAAATTCAGAAAATCAGACAAGCAGTCAGTGCCTCTGCATCAGGAACAGCAAATGTGTTGTCCCTATCTCCACTTAACATCAATTCAGACATCATGACACAATTCCATCAGATTAATGATAAAAACCTAGAGGACATTATTCAACTTCTGAAATCCTCCTCCTGCTGCCTTGATATTATTCCAACAGGATTTTTCAAAGATGTTTTGCCTTGCATGGCCTCAGATCTACTTCATATAGTAAACAAATCTCTTCACTCAGGTATTTTTCCACAGGCCCTGAAAACTGCAGTCATTAAACCGCTCTTATAAAAGAATAATCTAGATGCTTCAGTAATGAACAATTACAGGCCCATATCAAACCTGCCATTTCTAGGTAAAATCATTGAAAAAGTTGTTTTTCAACAGTTGAGTAATTTCTTGCATTTAAATAACTGTTTTGATGTGTTCCAGTCAGGCTTTCGTCCAAACCACAGCACTGAGACTGCTCTTGTAAAGGTCTTTAATGACATCCACTTAAACACAGACAGTGGCAGAACTTCAGTGTTAGTATTATTAGATCTCAGTGCTGCGTTTGACACTGTTGACCACAGCATATTACTAGACCGACTGGAAAACTGGGTGGGACTTTCGGAAACAGTTCTGAATTGGTTTGAATCCTACTTAAAGGATAGAAACAACTTTGTTTCTATAGGTAAATACACATCTGAGTTGACAAATATGACATGTGGGGTTCCTCAAGGCTCCATCTTGGGGCCTCTTCTCTTTAACATCTACATGCTACCACTGGCTCAGATAATGAAGAACAACAAAATAAGTTACCATAGCTATGCAGATGACACACAAATTTACGTAACAATTTCACCAGGAGACTATGCTCCAATTCAAACACTGAGTAAGTGCATTGAACAAATCAATGACTGGATGTGCCAGAACTTTCTCCAATTAAACAAAGATAAAACTGAGGTAATGGTTTTTGGAGCCAAGTCAGAACGTATAAAAGTTAGCACTGAGCTTCAGTGTGCAATGTTCAAAACAACAGATAAAGCCAGAAATCTAGGTGTAGTCATGGACTCTGACCTGAGTTTCAACAGTCACATTAAAACTGTTACTAAATCAGCCTACTATCACCTAAAGAATATATCTAGGATTAAAAGACTAATGTCACAGCAGGATTTGGAAAAACTTGTCCATGCTTTTATCTTCAGTAGACTCGACTACTGCAATGGTGTCTTCACAGGTCTCACTAAAAAATCTATTAGAAAGCTGCAGCTAATTCAGAACGCCGCTGCTCGAGTCCTCACTAACACTAAGAAAGTGGATCACATCACTCCAGTTCTGAAGTCTTTACACTGGCTTCCTGTGTGTCAAAGAATAGATTTCAAAATACTGCTGCTGGTTTATAAAGCACTGAATGGTTTAGGCCCAATATACATTTCTGACCTCCTGCTAAATTATGAACCATCCAGATCTCTCAGGTCTTCAGGGACTGGTCAGCTTTCTGTCCCCAGAGTCAGAACTAAACATGGTAAAGCAGCGTTCAGTTATTATGCTCCAAATATCTGGAACAAACTCCCAGAAACCTGCAGGTCCGCTACAACTCTGACTACTTTTAAATCCAGGCTGAAGACTTTTCTTTTTGTAGCTGCTTTTAATTGAACTATTCATATCTTAGACTGCACTGTAACTTTTATCCATGTACTTTTTTTCTTTTAATGTTTATTTTACTAGCTTTTCTTTTTAATGACTGATTTTAAATGCCATTTTCTTAATGTCTTTCATTTTTTGTAAAGCACTTTGAATTGCCTTGTGTTGAAAAGTGCTATATAAATAAACTTGCCTTGCCTTGCCTTGCAACATGAGGTGATGGTCGTGGATGAATGGCACAACAATGGGCCTCAGGATCTCGTCACGGTATCTCTGTGCATTCACAATGCCATCAATAAAATGCACCTGTGTTCGTCGTCCATAACATACGCCTGCCCATACCATAACCCCACCACCACCATGGGCCACTCGATTCACAACATTGACATCAGAAAACCGCTCACCCACACAACGCCACACACGCTGTCTTCCATCTGCCCTGAACAGTGAAAACAGAATTTCATCCGTGAAGAGAACACCTCTCCAACGTGCCAGACGCCATCGAATGTGAGCATTTGCCCACTCAAGTCGGTTACGACGACGAACCGGAGTCTGGTCGAGACCCCGATGAGGACGACGAGCATGCAGATGAGCTTCCCTGAGACGGTTTCTGACAGTTTGTGCAGAAATTCTTTGGTTATGCAAACCGATTGTTGAAGCAGCTGTCCGAGTGGCTGGTCTCAGACGATCTTGGAGGTGAACATGCTGGATGTGGAGGTCCTGGGCTGGTGTGGTTACACGTGGTCTGCGGTTGTGAGGCCGGTTGGATGTACTGCCAAATTCTCTGAAACGCCTTTGGAGACGGCTTATGGTAGAGAAATGAACATTCAATTCACGGGCAACAGCTCTGGTGGACATTCCTGCTGTCAGCATGCCAATTGCACGCTCCCTCAAAACTTGCGACATCTGTGGCATTGTGCTGTGTGATAAAACTGAACATTTCAGAGTGGCCTTTTATTGTGGCCAGCCTAAGGCTGCAATAATCATGCTGTCTAATCAGCATCTTGATATGCCACACCTGTGAGGTGGGATGGATTATCTCGGCAAAGGAGAAGTGCTCACTATCACAGATTTTTTCAGATTTGTGAACAATATTTGAGAGAAATGGTTATTTTGTGTATAGAGAAAATGTTTTAGATCTTTGAGTTCATCTCATGAAAAATGGGAGCAAAAATAAAAGTGTTGCATTTATATTTTTGTTCAGTGTATGACCAACATTGAGCAACAAATAATTATAAACCACTATTTGTATGTGGCTACTGCACCACAGAATGCCCTCTGATTCAGTAAGTGTTAGTTTTACTAAACATGTGGCTTTTATGACCTTGGAAATAATTATGGGATAACAGCTAAGGCAGGGGTCCCCAAACTTTTTCCTGTGAGGGCCACATAACTTTTCCCTTCTCTGATGGGGGCCGGGTCAGTTTGTAACAGAAAAAGTGTGACGATCGCATGGGTGTCTAAACGTAAACATTTATTGTTTTCTAGAAAGCCACACATAACCAAATATTAATAACCCTTTCCGGGATCTTCACAGAAAAAAAGTCAGGAAATAAATAATAACACTATTAATGAAATAAATAACACTATTTATGAAATAAATAATAACCAAATAACCCTCTCTGGGTTCTTCACAGAAAAAAAGTCCATTGAAAATTACTGTAACTTTCTGTTGTGCCGTGCACAATCTTAACAGGTAAAAGTTTAGCTTAGTTGTCAGAGCAGAATCTCTCAAAATAAACGTGGATTTACGTAAAAAAAAACTATTTTTTCGGGGTTCGGGTGTTTTGTTTGATTTTAAACAAACAAAGTCTTGGCTTTCAGAATATGAAACTTTTATTTTCAATTTATTTATTTCTCACTCGCAATCTGCTCTTCCGCAGCGCCACCCCCCCCTCACTCCGCTGAAATTATGAATGTAAGAGTATAGTAATCATAGATAACACTGCAGGGTCCGTTACAGTTTGTTTTCATCTGATTTCAATTAAACAAAGTCTTGGCTTTCAGAATATTAAACTTGTTTCGGCAAATTCAGATGATAAATACAACTTTGAAGCTTCGGCATAATTACAAGCGGAGAACGGAGTAACTTGACGTCACAGCAGGCATAACAACAGCCGGTGTTTCTCGTGATTGTTTTCCCCGGGAAACAAACACAATACACACAAACGCAAAATTACACAAGCACACACACTCACACACACACGTATACACACACACTCGCGAGCTTCCCCTCCAAACAAAAATATCTTCCCTCGGTAGTATTTTGATCATTTGCTCCGCTAATAATCAATCAGATCGATGGATTCCAGAGAAGAGACAACTTTGAAGGCCTTTTTCTCAAAATGATGACTCGGTGACAGTCATTATATAATGTGACATATTTCGCTTAATATTTGAAGTACAAAAACAATCCTGATATCATTAGAAAGCTAGGAATATCCTCTTTCCAACAGTGTATTCAACTCAAAAGGTGTCTTCGGGTCAATGCGACTGATTTAGATAGAGCAGGTCACAACATTTTGACAGGGGCTAGTCTAGGATTCGCGTGGCCAGACTGAAAAAAAAAAAATCATAATGCGTCTCTGGTATTGTTCAGGGGGCCGGGCCAAATGTGGAGGCGGGCGTACCCGGCCCGCGGGCGTACCCGGCCCGCGGGCCTTAGTTTGGGGACCACTGAGCTAAGGCTTAATGCAAATGTTAAATATCTTAATTGATATTCGGGAAGTGCAGTGCAAGCATTAAAACCTTGATAAACCACAAACAATAACTTGAGAAAAAAACATTCCACCCATTATACAAAAGGATGGGTTAAATCGATAATTTGATTAACAAAAGATAAGTTGACACCGTACTAGGATTGTAAGACTCATTGGAAAACATATTTCAATAATCAAATGAATCCGTCAAAATTACCTGAGATGGCTCATAGAATTCTTGTGTGTATTCCTTGGGCTTTGTGCTGCATAAAAAAAGGTCGAATTCACGTTATTTGTAACACATAGGAACACAGGTTAAGAAAATGTTTTAAAGACATAAAGTATATCTATTGTTTTCCCTTGAGACTCATGTAGATGTGTGGTAAGTACCTTCCATGATATGTCTCCTGTCGCATACATTTTGAGCTGGTGCTATCCTGAGTAGGTTTCCTCCGGGGAGCTCGGTAGTAGCGATATTGTGAAAGGTATGAACTCTTTTCTGACTTCAGGGTCTTAGGGGTGAAGGGTTTGTCTTGGGTAAAGTGCTGTGAATGTTTCTGGAGCAAGTCTCCGCTGTAAGTCTTCTGAACAGGGTCCTGAAAAGACGTGTAGTGACTGTGATCTCCCGAAGCTCCCGTTGAATATGCTGACTGCCATCTGTGTGAAGTTGCCTCAGGACTACGGTATTTTATTTCTGAAGCTGGCCGTATGTGATGAGAGAACTTGTCAGAATCCACTGTATACGATGGATAAACTATCTCCTTGGCATGGAAGGAGGAGCTGAACCCTGGGCTGGATACTGAGGAACTCCTTGAGTAGAGGTAGCGGCTGTCATCATACTGCACAGATAATCTACTCTGAAAAGGAAACATGTTGTTTTTAAACAATGTCTGGCTTCTGAGTGACACATCAGTGAATCTGTCTTGATTTCTTACCTGAGCAGGTGAGCAGGAGGCTCTGCTGTTCCTCTGGGAGAGAGAGCTGGCTGACTGAGGACGACCCCCTCTCCTCAACCGCTCCTGTCTGATCTGGTCATTGTCTGGAAACAGGCAACGGAAGAGTGAATAGACACAGGAAATAGTCAACAATAGGCCAAGACTCACTGTACTTAAATGCAGGGTATGAGAGGGGCAAGAGAGCAGTTGTTATAGTACAGCCATTAGAAGAGAGCATTACTTTACCAGTAAAGATAAGGATGAGCTACATACATCCTGTACTCAAACAGGATCAGTGATTGCATTGCATTAATGCCTATTGAGGCTACTGTCAGCCTGTCTGCCTGTAAAACTAAACAGGTCGGACTTTAATAGTGAACAACTGGGCAAAATGTTGGGTTTAAAGAGAACGTTTTGGCCTTTGATTCTGATAACCAGTGAGATACCATTATCTGATTGGTTGTGGTTATATTATAGTGACAGTAAAATGAGAATGAAATATACTGTAAATAGAAAAACAGTAATGGTAATATAAGGTACACCCTCAATTCAGCAGCAAAACAGTGTTTCGATTGTAATTAATAATGTGATATTTGATACTTTTAAACTTACACTTTACACTGTGTATCAGGCTTTTGGGTACTGAGGCATCAATGGCAGCTGTAGAACGAAGCAACAAAAATGTAAGATCACAACAGAAAATGAATCCAATTACTTTGCAACCACTAATAATAACAGATTTTTTTATTTATTTATAAAGAGCATTTAAAAATCAAATTACAAAGTGCTTTACATGCTTCAACAAGATTAAAAGTTTTCCATGATTGCATGACCAAACTAGTTATTCAGAATTCTCAGGAGCTGATTTAGTTTGTTTTACGGAATGTCAATGTAATGATCATAATGTATTCCTGCCATGTAGCTCACCTTTAGCTGAGTAAACCTTCTTGTAATGAGACACCATGTGGTCTTTTACGATGGACTGTGTCAACATGCTGGAGGAGCGAGGGCAGAATGCTATAAAAGCAAGACAGAAAACACACATACAACATGCAGTAAATGATATAACCAAGCTTTCATTTGAATGTTTTAAATGATAATATAAGCGCATAATATTACTCACGGCTATTTTTTGAAGTCCGTCCTCTCACACTGCAGCCCCCTCCAGATGATACACTCCCTGAATGAAAACAGATGAATGTTGACATGTTAAACATGCTATAACTTACTGAATGATATATGTGCTTACTAATCAATTACAAATATTAAACAGATTATTTATTTACATTAAACTATTCAAATATAATGTATATGTATTGAAATGTATTATTTAACAGTCCTTCAGTCTTGGTTAATACTTGTAGGTCCTTCTATGGGGTAAACACGTTTTGCGTTGTATTTCTACACATTTCCATTCTTGCTCAGTTATTATGAGTAGTAGTAATATGTCAATATTTTTCAGAACAGATATCTTATCAACAAATATGTGATCTGAAAAAATGCAATCGGTCCATTTGACATTAAGTTGATCCTTTTTTGAAGTTTACAGAAATACATTTAATTTGAACTTTAAGAAGTTCATCTTTTAGAAAATACATTAGCACGTGTACTATGAACCATAAATGTACCACAATAAAGTAACCTATTTTTAGCTAACTTTAACAGAAGAACCGTGTTACAGGCTTAACCGCTACTGTGTTGTTATAGATTTCAAGTTTAACAAGTTAGTAAAGGGCTGACCAGTATCTACATAAACGTGAAGCCACGTTAGTGAGCTTATACAGAGTTAGCGAGAGTTGATCTTCACATAGCTGCCTAGGCACAATTTGAATTAGCTTCATGCAGCTGATCCACTAGCCAAACAGCTATTTTAGCTAATGCTAACAGTAGTTGCATACCTATTCTCGATTCCATGGTAATGTTACACTCAGCGTATCCCATTTTCCTCAGAAATACTATTGGGCAGCGACGGTAGAGCTTGGATACATCCAGAAACTACAGTGTACTTAACGACGGACATTTTAACGCTGAAAGCTAATCAAGTAACGAAACGGTAACAGCCTAATACGAGTTTATAAGCAGATGAGTGGCGGAGCAAAGCTTCCCCGTCGCCATGCTGGTTGCTATGATTGCTTTCGTCATCACGCTCATGCGTAAGGAAAGTCACGCCCCAACCACCAACCCCCATACACAACACACCTGTCACTTGAAAGGAAATAGTGAACAAAAACAACAAGGCATAACGTATATAACTCAGAATTCAGATCTACGACATTAGAAATATCAAATAGGCCTACTTGCTTTTGCATTTATACTTGAACAAGATTAGGAGTATTTCTGTAGAAGTAGAACTATACAAATAGCTGAATGAACACTTCAATCAAATAAACTACATCTGAACTGTAGCCCCTTTGCCAGAAATGACTTTAAACTTGCACTGCATTTTATATAATTGTCTGCCTAATAGTTTAGTTATATATTATCCAGAAGAGGGGACAAGAGAGATAATGGCTCCATCAACTTATAATAGATGTTGGGATCAATAAACTATCTATCTATCTATCTATCTATCTATCTATCTATCTATCTATCTATCTATCTATCTATCTATCTATCTATCTATCTATCTATCTATCTATCTATCTATCTATCTATCTATCTATCTATCTATCTATCTATCTATCTATCTATCTAGCCCATCTAGAAGATTTGTTTCCTTGTACGATGTGAGGGTCTAAGGATAGAGGGTGTCGTTTTTCTCATAGTGATATTCTGAACAATCTGTGTTGTTGTATTTGCTGTAAAGTGTCTCTACTGTAGGCTATTTTTATTATATGTACAGCACTTTGGCTCGACCAAAAATCCTTTATAAATGTGCTATATAAATAAAACTTGATTTGATTTGATCTATCTAGCCTATCTATCTATCTAATCCATCCATTATCACACTTATATTGAATCTATTATTGTTAGTTGTGCATGCTCCTAATTACTGGCTGATAGCCTCTTGTTAATTACTGGTTTGCTGTTTTGAGGACAGTTTGAGGCAAACACACCATCTGGCCTGCTAAAAAACAAACCAGTGGCCTCATTTATATATAATGTGTAGGAAGTACACAGAGTGCAATACATTCTGATTCAACTGAGTGCATGTTGGACATGGGAAACGTCTGTCAGCAGCGTATTGTTAACTCTGCTGTGTTCCTTGTATTGTTTTATAAACCTTTTGACCTCTCGTGTCATTTACAAGCAAACGATTGTGGATTTCTTAATTGCTGTGTGAAAATGACTTAAACAGCAGTTGGCCATAATCAAAAATAAATTCAGGCTCAATTTAGTTTCTACAAATGTCTACAATGTTGGCTCTGTTAAAAAATGGCTCCCTAAATTGGTCAGCTTCTGACGGGATGGAGGAAGTGACTTTGTAGAAGTTCATAAATAATACAACGTTTTCCCATACATGTGAATGATGTCATGGTTTGAGTCTGCAGCTGATTTGCGGTGCAGCTCTGACTTGCCGCCCTGCGCCATGTGCTCCGTCGCCGGTTGCAAAATGACGAGAAGATAATCCCGTTTTGGGGAATAACCAAAACAGTAAGTATTCAAAAATGTATTATGAACATGTGTGAGTATGTAACCGATGCAAGAGGCACATTTCCTCTAGGTATTTACAGCAAAGCATGTGGAGTAGAGCTTTGGGAATGGAAGGGTGGAGAGCATCCCTTCCCGTTGTTCTACCTTCTGGCGTAAAGTTGCTATTTTGGACACCCTGTGGCTGTGTTTGTGGACCGGACCAACCCGTTTTTTGAGTGTTCGGGTGTGAGACGTGATGTGGTTTGGTCCTCCTGTGCGACAGCTCAGTGAAAGGTCTCTCAAGGATCTCTCTTGTCAGACTACCGCGCGTCCAAGCGAGGAGGAGAAAAAGGGAGGGGGGACAGCAGAGGCAGACAATGCGGTTTTACGATGCGTTTATTCCTGCGTACAATTTACTCCACCATCCACAAACATATGATGTCCCGAAGATGCTGGAGGACTCCTCGTGATTTGGATATTTTTCTTTATTTTTAAAATCATATTGAAAGTCCCTTACGTTTTGATTGAGAACAAAAACAGAGATGAAATTTCCAATAGAAACCCCAAGGAAACAAGTTAACTGGGAGCCAGAACAAGGTTGGTGAAAAATGCTTTCTTATTATCTGATCACTTTAGATATACATGTGTCATTTAGTCATTTAAACTACTCCTAGTCTCAGAAACATCTCATGGAGACACACCAATGTACACCAGGCTGCATTATTCAAGGGATTGAACACTTTTGCACTATTTTGTATCTACTTTAGCTGATTTCACTTCGTGTTTTCTCTTCTGTCTAGTCTGTGTTTCTATATGGACATTTAACAAGCGACAATGATGTTGGGGGTATTTCTTAATTCTCTATCCTCCTTGTGCTCAGTTGTGCATGGAGACGCTGCTGAAAGCGGAGCTTCAGCCAAATCAAGCTATCAGGAGTAACCTGCGTGAAACCGGAAACAGTTTAAAAAATAAAAGCATACAGTTGCTGCTGAAGAATAATGTTATATGACTTATCCTACAAAATAAGACATAGGCCTACTATAATACAATTATAACTACCAAAGATGGCTGGTGACAGTGGATTAATTATGTAATAAATAATGTATTTATTACATAATTAATCTCGTAGGAAATGGACCACGAGTCCACGACTACTCTGAATGTGAGTTTATTTATCTTATTATGCCTAACATATGGTTACAGAAAACATGTGGATTTTGCTTGGTCTTTGAATGATATTGTAATTACTTGTTCTACTTTTGTTTTGTGATATAGAGTTAGCAGGACCAGTCCACCACTCCTTGAAACGTACTCAGTTTTATTTTGGAATCAGTTTTTTGCCGGAAGAAGGCCTACTTGGCTTTCATGTGTGATTCAGGCTGGCTTGATGCTAGATGTTGGTCCCAGCTGGTTAGTTCAACGCCTATAACCTTGCACCCCAGGGAAGAACTGAGCCTAGAGTCCTGAACCAACCCTTAATGCTCCCTCGTGTTAACTGTTTCTGCTGTTTAGCATTTTGTTTATCACTGGGTAAATAATGCTTTTCTACACGCAATGTGCATTTGTATGCTGAAATGTTGACAAATTGAATGGTATTGTCCCATCACAACTGTGCCCCATTAAACAGTGTGTTACATTATAAATGCAACATTTAATTGCTATCATTAGAATTCTCATTAGCATCCTGATATTCTTTCCATTGTTTTATGGACCTGAGTCCCCAGTGAGTGAACATTACCTCTGCTTTGGCCAGGCCTGCTGGAAACAGAGGAAGGGCTGAGAGAGAGATACTATTAGATACAAATTACGGTGTCCCACTCAGACCTTATTTAATTACCAAAAAACAATATGAAGAAAACTCATTGGTTGGAAAATGATTCAATTATCTTTATCCCCGGTTCGATTTTGCCCCTATGGTTTTAAACTTTGACAGACATGTAACCTTTTATTTATGCTTTATTTATTTATTACTCTTAGGTTTTTCTATTACATAGCTGAACTAAACTCAATAATATCCATGTTTTTGAACTGCCTATAGCTGCCATCACTCTGCTGCAAATAACTGATTTATTACATTTCAGATGAGATGAGAAGCATTCTTGTCTCAGTGTAACTAGTTATTGATTTGGCCCAATTTGCAATTCATTTGACAGTTGAAGTTCATCTACATCTATCAAGATCAAATGCAGCATACAATATTGATGTGTTATTTTTCTTTCTTCTGCTTCAGCATTCAGTTCTAATTTTCCATTCCATCTCATTTTCTAAAAATAGCCAGCCACTGCCCTTAAACACATGTATACATTGAAAGTGGCAGTTTTGCACCTTCCTAAGCTTGACATCACTCTGCTGTTATTGATTCACTCACGATACAAGCATTAACTAACAAGATTCATAGCTCCTGCAGAGAATGAGACACTTCCTGGATGCCCTTGACTCATCAAGGTGGGGTGTGTGAGTGAGAGGATACATTGTACTTAGAATATCCCATTAGTGATCCCATACCAGTAAAAGAGTGTCTCTCAAACATATCCATATTGTGTTCCTGCATACAAGAGTTCCAACATTAAAGCCAACAGGCTCCACCCATGGCTCGAGGCATGCCGCACTCTCCGATCTAAGATAGGTGGGGGCGTCAGGGGTGAAGGTTGATGCTCTGAATAGCTTATTCAATGCGTTATACACATTAAAGGAATCTAAATGTGCATGCCACCTCCAAGGTGCTGCTTGCCACTTCGTTGACCTGTTCCAGCACCCATGCGTTATTATAAAAACCCACCCAGAAACCTATTACTGAAAGTGGCACTCATCCCCCCTACCCCCTCTTACAGTGAATTGGCATAATTGAATCCTGCTTTCTTAGCAGAGGGTAACTCAGCTTTCACCTCCTCTTAGCAATATTGTGAGGGTTTGGTTGTGTTATGTTTTAGATATTTGTATTTTCTTATTTTTCCGTTTTGCAGACTCATGCTTGTTACCTAAATGTTTTTCATTTATTACAATAATTCGATGACAAGATTTTCTGCCTGCGTGATTGAGGTGGTAGCGCAGAGACTGCAATTCACAGATATAGTGGCTTTTATGTTTAAAACCCAAACCAAATTCTCAGTATGTGAAGTGTGAGATGACTGCTGTGGAGCGTATTGAATATGTCCTTTATGCTGATAGCTTTAAGTGTTAGCTTTGTGAAGAGCCCTTTATCAGCTCAGAGTAGAAGGGAAATTACGTTCTAATGCGTAATGAGGTGGTTATAGGTTTTAATGGCTAATGAGCCTGTGTTTATGTCCAATGTCGTGTTCAATGTGCAAAACAGATACACATTTCTCTTTTGTGCTCGGGGAGTCCAAACCTGCACAGTGATATATTTCCCAAGACCTCCCTTTAAAATGATTTACAATATTTGGAGGCCTTTCTTACTAACAGAGTTAAACAATCAGTGTTGATACCTAGTATGAACCTGATGAATACCCAATTTGGACTTATATTAAAGCTATATTGCTTTACTTATTGTACCTGGGAAGCAGAACATTTTTATTATTGGCTCCTTTTTGATGTTAATGCATTTGACGTGCATGAAAGCTTAAAGGATAGAGAAAATACTGTATTTTTTAATCAAAAGACTTGTTATCAGAGTTGGGCATAGAACAAATGAATGTAAAAACAATTAGTGTGTTATCATAAAACATAATCTCAGAGGAATCGTTCTCAAAGCTCAATCTGTCTGTAACAGATTCAAAGCCTTCAGCCAAGAATGGTCTATTAGTTTTATTTGCATAAAATCATCAGAGAATCACTTTCAGAAGATACAGGATTGCAGTTTATTTCTTGGTATCCTCAAATACAATGACAAACAAAACAATATTCTCTTCTTTCCAATTTTTTCCTAGTGGCGGTCCAAACCAACTTGGTCCCTCCCAAAAAGGCCCAGTCTGGCATGGCGAAGTCGAGTCTTGTCCAGGCCAGTGTGGCCACCATGCAGAATCCGATGAGCTGCGATCCTAAGGCCAATGGTCACTGTCCACTGCCACGCCTGTCCATCTCCTCCCGCTCTGCCAGCGTTGTGGCCAGCATGGACGCCAGCTGTGACGGCATGGCCGCCGCGCTCCACTCAGTGATGAAGTGGAAGACGGTGCTGGCCGTGTTCATCGTGGTCGTTCTCTACCTGGTCTGCGGAGGTCTGGCTTTCAAGGCACTGGAGCAGCCGTTTGAGAGCAACCAGAAGACCAGCATCACTCTGGAGAAGGCTTCGTTCCTGGAGAGAAACCCGTGTGTTACTCCTCAAGAGCTCGAGGTACTCATCAAGGTAAGGGATTGAAAGTCGAGATGGATCTGCACATTTAACAGACCTGAACTTCCTTTCATCTGTTCATTCAGCCCTTTGATTGTGCATTGCGTTTATTGTATCTGTTCATCACAGTATATCTTCATCCAAAGATTAATTTGTAAGAGGATAGAACGATTAGAGAGATTTAATTAAAGTGATCTGATACTGACTGCCATTCCATGTGATCGGTAGATAAGAGGAAGAGAATCAGAGGACTTACCTTTTTGTAGCAGCAGTTTTCAAGATGGTGATTGCTATCAGAGGTAGTTAGAGGTTCTCAGGTTAATTAAATCTTTTTTCTTTAGCTTTTCACATGAAAATCTTGGATGATACTGTCTTTCAAGATCAAGACTTTGATGTCATTGTCCTTTTTGCAGAATTTTACGGTATAATTGTTTAGGTTTTTCAAAAAAATTGTTGTCATGTTTGTTTATAATAGATATAGCAATTTCTGTATTTAAATATTGAGTAAAACATCTTGATTGCTGATTTTTGAAGAGTTCTGATTTGCAAAGATTATTTGTCCAAACTAGCCTCGACTAAAAGCTGCTATAATCAACATTTTTAGAATAACAAGGGTAGAAATGACAATGAGTAAGAAATTAACCAAACAAATGATAATACTGCTTCGTTACCTCATAACCTTTAGAAATTGTGTAGGTGTTTACTTGGAGCAGTGAAGTCCTCTTTCTTTAAAAAAATGATAGTTAGAACCCAATACCTTGACTCGTTGTTATTGTACTTCTCTATTCAGTCGCAATTAACCTCCACATAGGTTATGCAAGGAGATGGTTTGAATATGTCACTCAAATTAAGATTTAGGTTTTAAGGGTTGTATTGAACTCAATCACAACCTTTTCCAGAGTGCTGTTATTGCTCCGATAATGCTTATTTATAGACACATGTGACAGAAGACACTCCCATGCTCTGGGCCCCCCCGGTTGATGGGTAAATGTCACGAGAAGACTTAGAGGCAGATCCATCATTCAGCGGGAAGCACATTAATACCTTCAGGGTCACCACAGAGATACCCATAATTCTCAGTGACACTTCACATATGTCAGTAAACCAACTTGACCTGCTAGCACATACAGTTGAATGTTACATAACAGTATATACAGTAACCAGTATACATAGCAAGGGAAATTGTTTATCCTAGTGAAAATGGTGGATTACAGCTGCTTAGAGTGGAGAACGGTGAATTGTAATCGCAGGTCTACATTGATGTTGTTGTGTCCCTGACTCAACTTGAGCAAACAAATAGTACTAGTAATAGTAAACAACCCACATTACAACAGATTGTGGGTTGTTTTGAGATCAAGATTGTATAACTAAGCTGTATCTTAATACCCTCAACAATACATGTATTTGTGCATGATATTCCAGAGTGAGGCTTTAACTACACCCACACGTTTTAAATAAGGAAACTAGCTCACGGCCACAAGAGCATTGTTGTCTTTGCTGTAAGAAACGTTTGAAGCCAAGTTTTTCTCTGTCTTCTACCAAAACAGTGTGTGATATCTCTTCTATTTTAACAAGACATGTTGTTAAACTGGAAAGATCCAGAGAGATTTCTGGGGCAGATGGACCCTGAATCCTTAACGCTATTCTTGGCATCACATCAATGTCTGTCTGATCATAAAATCAGATCATGACAACCTTAAGAATGGTTCATTCTAACATGTGTATCTTGATTAAACAGCTTGTTGTTAAAAACACGAGTGACAACCCTTGACACAGGTCGACCTAAATCATGCTGTTTCTGCAATGTTCCACATGTTTCTAATACAGAATAAGAAGCTTTCATTATCAACCAATACCTGTGTGAACTGGACTAGATAAGCAGATAGTGACAAAAATCATGCCCATCACATCATGACTTGATTGGGCATTTCCTTGTGGTGTCAGCCGCTTTATACCACAGTGTATAGCAATGCTTTACGCCGTTCTCTGATAGTATAGGTCGAGATTTAAGGTCAATACATCAAGCTGACAACTGGAAGCGCGATTGGAAAATAATTTGAGATCTGTCGGCTTGCACTCTGCTGTGTTGAAACTTTTATTTGTGAGGGTGTGCTGCAAAAGAAAAAAGCGGGACTCAGATCACTCAAACACTCCTACTGTATGCAGAGAATATTTTCAAGAAAAAGAGAGGGAGGGATTCTGCATCTATGTGGGTTAATTTCTTTGAGGGCAAATGTTTGTGACACAAGGACCAAATGGCAAATCCCTTTTACCTGCCTAAGTAGTATACCTCACTAGCATAATTCAGCAGAAAACATATGAAATCACATGAATACAGTAGATTGTGAAAAAGAGATATTTTTTGCATAATGTGCTTTCCATGTAGGTTAGTGCCCCAGTGAACCCCTCTGATAATCTTTAACTTAAAATAACCCCAAAGGCATTTGGTGTGCTTCACTTTCTGCTACTATGGTGCCTCCATTTGACGGTAGCTTCTTCAACACTGCGCCAGTAAATATTGGACTGCCGATCTGTCTCTCCCTCCTTCTCCACACCCACGCCTGTTCTGTTAGTCTATTTCAGAAAAGCATCCTTTCTTCTCCTCCCTCGCAGCACTCAATCTTTAAACCACAAAAATGCTATCAATGACAGTATTTCCTTGGGAGATGTTTGTAAATAAAAACCTTTAGGTGTGCCTGAGGTCTGGAGGGAATCAATTATTTATTGCACGGGCCAGCAGTCACAGACCTCCTGTAGCTCCAAGCAGCAGCAGCAGCAGCAGCAGCTGACTAATGATCAGATCCAGAGACAGGACATAACGTCTATGACGGCATGTCTCACCAGTTATTTGCCTCTATTAAACTGTTTTAGAACTAATTTACAATATTACCTCTGCCAAATTGAATGTATTAACAATGATAGGATTTGTATAGTCCTTGTACAACTATGATGAGATCAGATTAAGTTTGAGTTGATCCATTGGCTTTTCTGCAGAGAGATAGATTAGTAGATCAATACCGCTGCCTTTATGTCGATATGGTTTATAAAGTTAGTACCAGCAGCCAGTTAACCTAACGTTCACTGGAAAGACAGGGAGACATGTAGCCTAACTACGTCTACCCAAACTGAACAGAATCTGCTGTGTTAAACGTACAAAAAACTAATTGTAAAAAAAGTTATGGTTTATGTGCCAGATTATTTTTTGTAAGAAGCAGTGACCAAAGCAACCTTAAACTACAACATGTCATGTTTACATTACTGTTTGTCTACAGATTAAACAAATAACATATCATGATTTAGATAAAGATAAACTAACTGTTTGCAGATATAATGCGTACCAGATTGAGAGTTTTCTCTGCTAATCATCTGTAAGAAAGTGAATTTCCAAAGTTTCAAACTGTTCCTTCAGATATCCTTTCACTAAGCTATGACAGTTCTTCAAGTATAAAATAACGAAAATCGTGCCATGTGTGAAACTCGAACTCACAAATAACACTTTTTTCCCTTGGCTGTCTTAAAAAAAGGACTTCAGGACATGTTTCTTCACAAGTACTCCATCATAGAGTCTGTCTGGTCACAGGTTCTGTTATCGGTCCGTTCCTGCTGCGTGGAGCCTGTCACTCAAACAAAGATCCTCTATGGTGACACGGCAGTGATTACTGACAGTTCAGTGAATGTTTGGCAAAGGATTTGACTGAAAAATTGCAACTTTAAGAGACATGTGTGTAAATGTACAGCTAGTGTGTGGGTGAGCGAAAAGAAGACGGTGTAGTGACCAAGCACTTGTAAGGCTTTGCTCCAAAACCCATGTTGGCTCAGTGTATGTCTGTGTGTTTGTGTGTGCTTGTCAATACATGTATGTTGACCCCCTCACTCATGTCTGCTTCAGCATCTGTGCTGTCCACCTACCCGATGGGCTCCCACAAAGGCAGCGGACCCAATTGGCTTTTCCAGCGCTGTCGGGATGACTCACTCTTTGGCACAATGTGGAGCCGTGCTGTTGTTGCCACCTGTCAAATCTCTTTTATTGATGACTCACTTAATCTACAAAATACTTTCAAAAACACTGGAGTACCTGCATGGAATCTATGTCACGACACAGAAATAACAACATAATAATTGTTCACAGCATGATTTACGTGATTTTTATTTTTGTTATATGGATGTATAGTTATTTGTGAGAATGATTGTCAAAGTTAGGCTGCTTTATTAAAGGTCTACAGTGATTCATGAGAAAGAGGCTCCGCAAGGGTTTGACACAAAGTTCCTAAACTAATGAAATTACTTTACGAATAGACTAAAAAGTGAATTGTAAAACATATGGAAAAAATATATATCTCATGTTAAATAAAACCACAAACCAGGGAGATTTTGTGCAAAAAAAGGAAATATATCTGTGTATCAAAGCTGGGTTTTGATTATTTTTGCTCACTTTAAAACTGTTTTGATGATTAGCCTTATCTGTGATGGACCAGAGTCTTCCAGTTTGGCCGTCATTTAGGCACCTTTAATGCTTTAAAGTGGTTTAGAAGAAGTTATAGATACTAGTCAAAGAGCGAGTGCTGCAGGGGAGAGAGCTTGGCACCGGCTCACAGAGAGCGAGGCACCATGCCGGCTGGATCATTGCTGTCACCTGCTGTGGGGCAGAAGGACACACTGAGAGGATAAAGATCTGCAGTGATTTAGCCTGCACTTTATTGATCCTGAAGTGAAGAATATAAAAACACACATTAGCAAAGGGCACGTCACAAACATTTGGGGTTGACTGTGTGTCTACAATAACGTCTGTGTGCTTAATCTTCTGTGCAATCAAATAGGAGGAGAGTTGCTTTAACATTATAAAACAAGTTGCGTCCTAATTAGCACACAACAACACAAATCATCGTCAGCATCCTCGTGTTTCATAAGTGCCCATGGATAAAGAGGATTCTCCACATATCTAATGCAGTATGAACTTGGCTGTGAAAACTGGAGACAAAAATAGACTTCTTCATCAAGTATTCAGATATATTGTGAGGCTATTATTAGCTCTCTCTTGGCTCAAGAAATAGGCTATTTGGGATTTATTATATAATTACCGCTCAGATTTGGCTCCTATATTGAGGCTATGTGGGCATGACTCTATTTCAGATACCAAAGTCTGTCTCATCGGGGGGGGGGGGGGGGGGCGGTGCGGGGGTGCACTGATGGAGCTGAGGTAATCACATGCATGATTATGAGTCGGCAGATGCAGCAGTGTGGAAGTGATCCCTTACTCTGTCTGCTTTGAAATGTAGGCTATGTCAAAATAGTTGATACATATTTTATCAGATGGACGTGCATTTTACTAACAGCTTGCATGGATAGTTTTGGGGGGTTGCCCTGAATTCAGGATGTTGTTAAATGCACTATTTTGTTACCAATGGCAACCATGACTTTCATGCCAGCAGAAAGTGATGTTGAGCCCAGAAGCTAAATGCAAACTATTAATGTCCACAAAGATAAGAAAATTAAATGCCATTCTCATAAAAAGCCCATAAACAGAAAATGTAGAAATAATTCAAGATATGTATTAACTTTTATTGCTACATAATGGAGCTCAGAATGAGATCATTGAGAATAATGATGCAGGGTGTGAGAGCGTTGTAGGTTCTAAATGTTTCCCTAGACAAGCTGGAGATAAAGGAAAGCTCCGGGAGTAAAGGAAAACCTGACATAGAAGAAAAAATAGATTAAGGTCTGTTTGCTGCAAGAGAAAGTCAATGTAGATTAAGTCAGTGAAGTGAAGTGTAAAAACATGCAGTGGGTTAGAATGCAGACACTGCTCTGTGTGAAGAGTCAGACACTGAATAATGAGAAACAGATCTCATAGAGGTTTCCGCATTTACTGATTTGTATGTGTGTTGTTCAATGCAATGCTTATTTAGTTATTTTTTAATTAAATGTTATAACACAACAGCGTTTTGTAACACACACCCATGATCACATCAGCATATGTTTCCAATGGCAGATACACTAATGTTGAACTGATTTAATTTATTGTAACTGCATCTACTTAGCTGAACGTATAATCAGCTTATGACATGCATCTAGGATTGTCTTCATCTAATTTATATTCCATTATGTTCTAATTGCAGCATGCTATAGATGCTGTGAATGCGGGAGTGAGTCCTATTGGAAACACATCCTATACTTCCAGTTACTGGGACATGGGCAGCGCATTCTTCTTCGCTGGGACTGTCATCACAACCATAGGTAACGTTTTGAATAATCCACTCTAATGCTTTCATTTCTGCTATAGTTATGTTGCATAAAGTCATATCATAGAGGTGTTGACCGATTCATGTTATTTCGAAAAATGGCCATACACTTTTTACCCAATCAATTAAAAAGTGACCCACACTTTGAAGCTCTATAGAATCCTAACACTGCTTGTGTGTAGAGAAAAACAATATGACATTAGTACTATTCTAAAAATTGGAATCTTCACTGAAAAAAACAAATATTTTTGTGATGAACCAAACAACAACATGTTATTATGCAAGACCTTGAAAAGGGATTAGAATACTTTTGAAAGACTTTGTCCTTTCAGTTTGTCGAAGGTGTTTCTCAACACATATTTCTGTGAAGCTGTGTAAATCCCTCCCTCTTATTGCTATCCTCAGGTGAGTTTTACAAATCCCTTCACCCTCATGAGGTGGTGCTAAATGATGCAATACAAAGCCCTGTGGGATTTAACAACCGGTGAAGTTCAAAACACACACTGCTTATGCAGATTATTTAGTTTCAATTCACCTTATGTCTCTCTATGAGCTTTTTTGACTTGCTCTAACAAGAAAAACAATTGATTGATCAAACATATTTTGTAATGAAATTGAAAGGCTCTTGATGCTTTGAATATTTACAATAGATATAATTCCATATAGGAGCTATAATTCCAACATAAAGATGATACATTAAAGTTTCTATTTCTCTATTAGCTGCATGTCCCCTCATTTCAAATAAAAGGGAAAAAACACAAAGTCCCGAACCTCTTGTTATGGTCCAGAGATTTCATTAACTAGGGATTTGCAACTACGCTACAATACAGTAGTTTTTAGTTGCTTCATTAACATCTGGATATCAGATTTTTAGATATCAGATTTAAGAGAATACAAGAAATAAGACCCTACACAGCTTTAAATTAAACATGTTACAAATAAAACAAAATGTATCCTCTTCAATGAGTTTCAATTCAATTGCATTTGAAATATACATGATGAAACTGTCCTTTATGTGTCTCCCTGGCCTGGTATCTCTGTCAAATAATAATGCAATATCTCTCAGGAGGATCATTTCTTCTTGAGGAGCTTATTTACTACAGACCCTTGCAACAGTAGCATGATATGGACTTGATTATCTTCTATTGCTTTCATCCTAACACTCCCCCTCCCCCTCGGCCATGATTCAATAATCTTTTTTGTTTTCTCTGCTCTTCATCGTGTTTTCCTTGTTTTTATCAGGTTATGGAAACATAGCTCCAAGCACGGAGGGCGGGAAAATCCTTTGCATCCTTTATGCCATATTTGGCATCCCACTCTTTGGCTTTTTGTTGGCGGGGATTGGAGACCAGCTGGGGACCCTCTTCGGGAAAAGCATCTTGAGAGTTGAGAAGATATTCAGGGTGAGTTTAAGCTAGTTTCAGATATTGTTTTATTCGTATTTGCCAGTTTTTATCCTCTTTTAACTTCTTATATTGTTCTAATGGCATCCCCTGTTTGTCTTTTTCAGCAAAAACACAAACAGATCAGCCAAACTAAGATCAGAGTGACGTCAACCATCCTGTTCATTCTGGCTGGCTGCATTGTTTTTGTCACCATCCCTGCTGTCGTCTTCAAACACATCGAGGGCTGGACCACACTAGAGGCCATCTACTTTGTTGTGATCACACTCACCACAGTGGGAATAGGAGACTATGTGGCAGGTAGATCATGCTACAACTAAAGAATGTTTTCTTTCTTCAGCCAACATTTTGTATATCAAATCAAACAGAAAAAAACAGGAAATCTCAACATTTGATGATGATTGAAAACTGAATTGTACTGTATCTCATGATGTAGATTATTGTTTAATTGAACTATCATGACTTACATATTTGGTGTTTTTCCTTCCCCTCCAGGTGGTGACCGTAGAATCGACTATATGCAGTGGTACAAACCCCTGGTGTGGTTCTGGATCTTGGTGGGTTTAGCATACTTTGCGGCCGTCCTCAGCATGATTGGAGACTGGCTTCGAGTACTGTCCAAAAAGACCAAAGAAGAGGTGAGGTTCATACAATTGTAGAGAAACTATAATAGAACTAGAAATTCCGACCCTGCTACTGCCTTCTCTACCCTTCTGCTCTTATATTTCTCCCAATAATCGCTGATTAGCTCTTGTCAAAATGGTATCTAACAGGCTGCTATATTGTTTGAGTTGTTCAGCATCGTCCAAATAGAAGACAATGAAATGAAAACGCTGTATAGGTATAAATAGTAAAAATCTTCATTTATTCAGATTTCGTTGGTAAGGTTAAAGTGAAAAAAATAAAACTGTACCAACGTTGGCAGAACATTTTGTTATCATCGAGGTACCCATCACTCACACTTCTTTGCAAAAGCTGAATTCGAATTCTTTAAAGAATTTTTTTTTCTGAAACCGATTCCTGATCCTTTCCTTTTTGCACTATCGTCACAGGTTGGGGAGATTAAAGCTCATGCTGCTGAATGGAAGGCAAATGTTAGAGCAGAGTTTCGTGAAACGCGGCGGCGCCTGAGTGTTGAGATCCATGACAAGCTCCAGCGGGCCGCCACCATCCGCAGCATGGAGCGCCGCCAGCTGGGCCTGGAGCAGCGAGCTCTCTCTCTGGACATGCTGTCTCCTGAGAAGAGGGCCTTGTTTGCCAGTCTGGATGCTGCTCGCTTCAAGACTTCCTCTCAGGAGAGCATCGACACAAAGCTCAACAACCTGAGGCTGAAGGGGGCCTGTGAGGCGTACGACCATCAGGCGAGCGAGCAAACACCACAGACAGCATCTTCCTCAGAGGAGAATCTCTCCAACCTGCGCTTTGGATCCCTTACCAAGCTGGCCAGACGCAACAAGAACCGTGAACTGCGGAGGAACATTAATGAAGATGTGCAACGGACAAGCCTAGGAATAAATAATGCCATGCTGGGTGAGGAGAGGACGGAAGAAGAAGGAGATGTGGAGCCAGACGAGGAAAGTGGAGAAAGAAAAGAGGGAAACACCAGTCTGACAAACCTGTCACATTACGCAACGGAGCGCAGCAAGTTGAATGGGTTCACAACAGTGAATGTAAAAGAGGGAGAGAACGACTAGGCGATGAATAATCAAGTGCTTCAGAGACAGAGAGACAGAGTGAAACACACAGAGACAGAGACGCAGAAAAAGAGTGCATGGACCTTTGAGATGTCAGTAAATGTGCCTTTCTGTTTCCTACGCTTACATCATAACTGCTCCCAAGGAAATTCAGTCATTGTGCCATAGCCATGAGAAAGAAATGTGTTGCCAAAAATGTAAAGAGACAGAAGAGGCTTTAGTTAAAATACCTCACGTGGGATGTTACTGTAGACTGGGCTACTTAAGAACCTTCATTTCTACGGGAGCTATCAATCCAGTTTGGTTGTCTTCCAGACGACTCTTAAGAGACACTTGGGCAACGGCTGTCACTTAATGCAGAATATTATTTTTTACAGATGTGGGCAGGACATCCAGAGAGCTAGTAAAATGTCATCCATCTTCAAAACCACTATCGATCGCCGCTTTGTCGTTTCATGCTGTGTTGGCTATTTTTAGCTCTGCTGCTTAAAGACTACAATGTCTGGAGGGTGGAAGGTTGTGTTTCTGCTGGATCAATAGACAATACAAGCATTTACCTTCCTGGCATGTACAAGTATTCCTACATGGTATGTGGCTTTGAAAATGCAGCCTTAGGGCTTAAACTACTACATAAGAGCTCATAAAAAAGAACTATTCACCTTAATTGTGCATGGTTATTAAAAACCACAAGCATTGCAGATAATTTACTTACTTGAAAGCTTGAAATACAGCTGTAATAATATTTTAATAAAATGAAATGTACTGCTTAATTTAACATTTTGTAAAAAAAAGAATACACCAAGCTGGAATTCACCTGATAGACGCATTTAATCACCGTTGGCTATGAGATTGTCCGCCATGTTGAAAACACTTATTTTGTATATTACATTCACTTTTATCACACATGTTTTCTGACGACTTCAACTACTTTTTAATTAATGAATGTGATGCTGTTGATTTTTTACTCATCAGGCATGTTTGTATATGTGTTTACTTTGTTTTATACCAGCCAAGCACTTGAGTTACATTTTTCATAGAATCGAGAATATGAACAAAACATGTTTCTTTTATCGTATTTATTTTTTCTGGAACACAGTCAAACAGTAGGTTCAATAGTCTTCACACTGAAATGTGTTTTGCTGTTGTTCCTACATTAACTGACTGAAATGTTTGACACATCACCAATTCATATTTGCATTTTACAAATAGGCACTACTCAACGCCTTCTTGAAATGTTACTGAATTATTCAACGTATCACTATAGCGTGCATTGCATGCATTACTAAAGACAAAGTACACACTGGTTGTACTCGTAACCTATTCATCTGATATCATTAACCTTTTCCTTTGACCATGACCTGTGACAAGTTTGTTGTGTACAGTTTATTTTACGAACAGATCAGATTAAATGTAGTGAGTGCCTTTTTCCAAATAATAAAGACTACACAGGTAATTAAAGATGTTGTTGTAACTATATCAAATGCTGTATTTGTGTCAGGACCTCGACACAAACTGATGAACCCAAATGCACGACCCAGAGACAAAGTCTTGAATGTAATAACATGTATTTATTAATTCCAATGATCAGGAAATCCCTCTTAACAGAGTAGGTGCTGGAATAAACAAAAAGCGCTCACAAGGAGGAAAGAACTAGGCATAACAAAAGGAGAAAAAACGTAAGCCTACAAAAATCAACAAAATAACATAACCTGACATGAGAGAAAGCAATCTTTTCTGAGTAGAGGCTTGGCACAACCATTCGGGGCAACAAACAAGACAAACTGACAGGACAGGGGAGAGACAGGACTATTTAAACAGGTGAGTGTGAACATGTGGAAACAATCAGGGGCTGGGAAGAAACAGGGCCCGAAATGAAAGACAAGGTAAATACAAAATAAAACAGGAAATGACAGACAAAATACATAAACATAACTAGCACATTTGACGAGACACAACAATTTGCATATTATTTTGTTATATGTTGTAATGAAAGCTTTAGCGCAAGTTCAATAAGGAAGACCTAACACGAGTCACTTTACACGTAACTCTATGGCTCCCTTCCCCCCTCATTAAATACGAGGGCGTCACCCCTCAGCAGCCAATCGCTGCACATGCTAAATTCCTTAAATGCCTGCTCTTACTCCCTGTCAGTTGTCATTGCAGATGATCACACGCAATGGTAGTTGCAATACAATACTCCTTCTCGTGAGAAAAACCGTAAGAAACAACTAGTGATGGTGAGATGAAGCCTTATGAAGCTTTGAAGCTTTCCAGCCAATTGGTTCGCAAAAGGGTTCATCTCATGAGGCTTCATCATGGGCTTCATTTGAACACAAACCCCCCTATTGGTCAAAGTGTGTAAAACAGGCAGATTGGACATCTCAACAGTGTGCTCGATCTCATACCGAGTTCCCATTGAGTAAAGCCTTAGAATACCTCTAAACAACGAACATAAAATCATATTTTCATGTTAACAATATTGTATTTATTCCAGTTTAATTATTGTGATTGAAAAGCCTAAGGAGGCTGGTAAACATTGCAAAGAGGGATTTGTATTCCTTAATCCTATTCATAAACGTAACCATGTTGTCGCCTGAGAAAGGCTAAACCATATCAAAGAATACATTTATTAACTACATTATCTCATTTAGCTGTAGCTTTTATAAACAACAAAAACTACGTATTGTTCAGTCGTTGAACCAGGGACCCTGCGGTCATGAGTCAACTGCTTTCCAGCTGAGCCACAGCACACACGCTGAATCTCACTGAAAACACTGCTTGATTGATTGAAAAGTTTATTAACAGCTTGTATATTGGGTACAGTACAGTACAGCTCAAAACATACAATTGTTAAGGGGATGCAGACCAGAGAAAGACTTTCGTCTTGTTTACATCAGGGTCCCCCATTTCCAATTCATCATGTCATTTAAGACATATAAGACATATTTGACATACAGATGGCTTATTTACAATTTTCATTTTAGATTTCGTTCTAATACATCCTAACCGGACATTTAAGACATACCAAGTCTACAGATATACAGTTAGTAACAGAGTCTAAAATGCGAGTATATACATAGATGGGGGGGGGGGGGGGGGGGGGAGCTGTCCATTGTACGACAGGTTGAGATTTGTACCATTACCGGGGCCAGTTTTGCAATGCTCTCCCCCGAAGGTGCTCTTTAAGAGAGGTTTTGAAGGTAAGTATAGTTTTACTTTCCTTTACAGTTGTGGGAAGAGCGTTCCACCTTGATGTGAAACATATTTATTCCTGTATTTATTTGTTCATGTTTTTATTCTTACCTTTATTTATGCTTGTATCTATTTATACTTATGACATGTTCCGACCTCTATATAAGTGAGGGTCTGAGCTCTCTTGATTCCATCGTGTCACCAGCGGGCCCGGGTACAGGAGGGGTAATATGATTCTTGGGTAATATCAGCGCTGTGGTTCAACGGTTCAACCGATCAGAATCGCTTCCTGAAGCAGTCACGTGGTATTGACAGGCAGCGAGGCTTCGTTTGTCATCGATGACGTCACTGGCCCAAAACGATACAAGCCTCGATACATGCTTCACAAAAAGCTTCGGGGATTACTCGACACACGCTCCGAAGCCTCGGCGCAATACGTAACATCACGAGAAACAACTAGCTCAAGATGTCCAACTCGGACAATTCGGAACACGAACCTTCTCTGGAAGTCTCCGATCCCGGTTCGGCTCCCCACAGCGGCTTATCAACAGAGGCAGACTTCCTCATCGCCCGGCTCCTGCAGCAGGGCTTTCCCACAGCCCCAGGCCTCACTCTCTCTCAGCTGCGAGAGCTCTCGGACCAGGTCTCCAGCGTAGCTCCCCAGTCCGGGGCAGCAGCTCCAGTCAGCTCCCCAGAGAGCAGGACGAGGCCGCAGCCGCGGAGGTAAAAAAAGGGCAGGAAGTCGAGCCCTCCAGGATCCCGTCCCCCTCCAAAAATCCACCCCTTCTCAGGCTCGCCAGGCAGGGAGTGTCACACCCCTTATGGAGAGTAGCGCGGCCGGCTTCCTGCAATCCCTGGCTAGCTCCATGATAGCTATCGATGCTCGCCTCCAGGCTCTGGAAGACTCCGCCACAGGAGCTTCAACTTCCGTTGCACTCCGGTACTAGTTTTAACGAAAAATGTTTGCACTCACCCTTACACAGGGTTGGGTTGTAACGGAATACATGTAACGGTGTTACGTAATCAGAAGACAAAAAATCAGTATATTCAGCTGGTGTTACATTTGAAAAACGAGTAATCTGAGTGCAGTTACTTTCGTAAACCTGAAGTGAATACTTATTGGAATTATTGGTGGAAAGTTTCCTCACAATATGTAATATTCATTACCGGCAGAACCGTGTGCACAGCGCTGCAGCTTATCTGTGAGCGAGAGATGCAGCGTGTCCGTGAGGCCCCGCCCCGCACGCAGATGAGAGAGAGAGAGTTCTCTTTCAAAACATATTGGAAGGTAGAAACGGAGATGTTTAGATAAAACGTGGAAGATAACGTTTATGTAGCATTTATTTATTGTCGAAATTATGACATTTATAACGGGATCAAATCTAACTGAATTGCCTGCTGCTGCCGAATGCATGGGGCAAGTAACTGGGAAAAGTTTTAAAAGGTAATTACATCGTTTCAGATAATAAATAATAATGATAATGCATTCTATTTAGGGGCGCCTTTCAAAGCACCCAAGGACACCTTACAATGCATAAACTATTCCAAGGAAAGGTTTTAAGACAGTACAAAGAATGCAGTCTAGGTGAGTTTTTCTTTTTATGTGCGGTGCAGATGAGAGAGCTGTCCAGAATGACACTAAAATGTTGTGTTTGTGCTCTTCATAAGCCATTAAAACAGTAAAATACGTGTCTCCTGTTCACCAAAACATACCCATCTGTTATGGAAAAGAAAGTATTCTAAAGAGAAAGAAAAGATAAAAAGAAGAGGAAAGAGAAGAAAGGAAGTATTCTAAAAGTAATCTGCCACCGGTACCGGCGGGATTGTGGTTAGTTTCTGATGCGCAGAAGAAAAATCTGGCCCACCCTATATTTTTACAGGCCCACCCTAAAGTACATTTCTGCCTACGCTACTGGTCCGCACAGCAGCAACAACCAATCACATGAATCTCTTGCCCCCGGCCGACACACAAAGCAATAGCAATGTTAAAACTAAGTAAACTGGAAGAAAAAAAAAAAAATCCCCAACAGGAGAAAACCTACCAGTTTCACCCACTGTCTCTGCCACCTCCCTCCATGCCTCGCTCCTCTGGTTTGTATCCCGGTAGATGAACAGAGACTGATCATACAGCACCAGGTGATTCACTACCGCTATAATGAATTTTCCCTCAAATGTTTGGAATATGAGGAATTACCTGCGTAGTCTCTCCCAGCATACACGCGGTCTGATTGGCTAGCGCTTGTACTGGCAGATTTGCATAAACGGGATTTCATTGGCTGACGCTTCTGCCGAGGCGCCAAAAGTTGAACATTGCTCAACTTTTTGAAGCGAGCAACGCCAGCAAACGTTCCACGTCGCTTCCCAAAATACAGTTCTGCTAAAAGTGACGTCACCCCATTCAAAGTGAATGGGCAGAAGCGTTTGGAAGCTGTAACGCACGCCACCGTGTGGACGGGCCGTCACAGTGGCTCTGCGCCAGAAACATCAAAAAATAAATAAATAACTAAAAACATTCTGGAATATCACCCCTCCACTTCCATTAACATCCCTCAGCTAGCAGCTGCGCTATCTACTCACCCAGATTCCGTGTTTGTTGACTATCTCCTGTCAGTGCTCTCCCAAGGCTTCAGGGTAGGGGTCCTCCCATCTCCCACAGTGACTTTCGTAGCAAGAAACTTACAGTCAGCCGCTAAAGAACCCAACATAGTTTCCCAGCTCATCGACAAAGAACTTCTCAAAGGATATATAATCGGTCCTTTTAGCTCCTCCCCCTTCTCAGTGTTCCGTTCAAATCCCATCGGAATAGCCACACATAAATAAAAGGCTGATTTTCGATCTGTCCGCTCCCTGCTCCGGCCCATTCTGCAGCGTCAATAGCATCATCCCTCCAGATCAGTTCTCCCTTCACCATGCCTCAGTGGATAATGCAATAAAGATGATCAAGTTCACAGGGCTGGAGCTCGGCTCTCCAAAGCGGACATTACCGATGCCTTCAAATCATCCCCATTCATCCGTCTCAGTGGAACTTGTTCGGTATTAAGTGGGAGTCCAAACTCTATCTTCGCCGTTCGCCTGACCTTCGGGTGCAGAAGCAGCCCCCGCATCTTCAATTCCTTCTCGGAAGTGCTCTATTGGATCCTGCTGAACATCGTCAGAATCCCCTCCGTCCTTCACCTACCGGACGACTTCCTCCCCATAGACCCGCCACAGGACAGCTCAGGGATCTCACTGGCCAAGCTTAAACACTGCTTCAGGAGTGAGGTGTCCCTCTCTCCAAAGAGAAAACGTTAGGTCCCGACACACGCTTAGAGTTCTTAGGCATCATCCTCGACTCCATAGACATGAAGGCGTCTCTCCCCTCCGACAAATTGCAGCGCATCCGGGACATCACCAAGTCATACTGCGAGCAACAAGTTATCACAAAACAACAGTTGCTCTCCCTTCTCGGACACCTCAACTTCGCCATGCACGTCATCCCCCAGGGGCGCTCGTTCATCTCCCGCCTCCTGGACGCAGCATCAGCGGTCGACAACCTCCATGACTGCGTTTTCTTAGACGAAGGCTGCCGCTCAGACCTTCGGTTCTGGTCCCTCCTGCTCGCCCACTGGAACGGAGTTACTTTCTTTTACGATGGCCTCGTGCGTTCCTCTGACTCAATGAGGTTCTTCACGGATGCCGCCCATCCATGGGTTTTGGGGGTTTCTTCCAGGGAGAGTGGTTCGCAGGGTCATGGCCCCGTCAATTTCTACCTCAAGCAAGTTCTCATTAAAGCCGGCCTATCACCCATATCATACCCGGGGCATTCCTCTGCTGCTAATCAAGGTCTCTCTACCTCATCCCTACAACAACTAGGACGGTGTTCCTCCTCCGCCTTCACAACCTTCATTCGTCCGGACATCAGCGCCGTACGGGCTTCCCAAAGATCTCCCAGACCCTAACTATGGTATCTATGCATATAACTGGTGGTGGTTCATAACACGTATACATGTCTCATCATGGTATCGGATTTCAAACTGCATTCCTGTCCTACTCCATGGGCCCCCGCCCACAGGGAACAATGTCTCGTCTCACGCTGCACCTACCTGTAACGGGCTTCATCTCCTGCACGCAGGTATCCAAATCCCAGGCCCTTGCTCAAATGTGTCAGTGTAAAATGTATATCCTGCGAAGTCAGGCGTGGACTCGGGCCACCGTACACTTCGGTGTCGTGGACTCGGGCCACTGTACACTTCGGTGTCGTGGCTTCGGGCCACCGTACACTTCAGTGTCGTGGCTTCGGGCCACCGTACACTTCAGTGTCGTGGCTTCGGGCCACCGTACACTTTAGTGTCGTGGACGTTGGGCCACCGTACACTTCGGTGTCAGTTACAAAACAAAGGAAATAAAGAAAGAGGAAAAGAGTAAATATATATATCCTGCGAAGTCAGACGTGGACTCGGGCCACCGTACACTTCGGTGTCGTGGCTTCGGGCCACCGTACACTTCGGTGTCGTGGCTTCGGGCCACCGTACACTTCGGTGTCAGTTACAGAATAAAGGAAATAAAGAAAGAGGTAAAGAAGGAAAATAAAAAGATATATCCTGCGTGGACTCGGGCCACCGTACACTTCGGTGTCGTGGCTTCGGGCCACCGTACACTTCGGTGTCAGTTACAGAATAAAGAAAGAGAAAAAGAGTAAAGAAAAAAAAAGATATATCCTGCGAAGTCAGGCGTGGCTGAGGGCCACCGTACACTTCGGTGTCGTAGCTTCGGGCTACCGTACACTTCGGTGTCGTGGACGTTGGGCCACCGTATACTTCGGTGTCAGTTACAAAACAAAACCGTTCGACCTTCGTTTTCAGATAAGACCGGCACTGTTTTCGGCAGTCAGAGTCTCAGCATGACCCGTAAGCTCCGGCAGTGATTCCGGCCCAATGCCGCTTACATATGTTAATCTATTATCTTTCATTCCCAGATCACCACAAGGTAAGCAACTCAGTTCATCTCAGTATTTCATACTTCACTGGTTTTGGGGATTTCATCGGAGCGGTTCTTTCCCTCCTGAATGATTATCCTGCAAACCGGGGCCTAATTGCCAAACACCATTACATTCTCCTGTTGTATTATCGTGGCAATCATTTCATTCATATGACGTGTAAACAATAAATATGTAATTCTTACATCACGTCTCTCCGGTTTGAAATGAAAGCTTTAGCGCAAGTTCAATAAGGAAGACCTAACACGAGTCACTTACACGTCACTCTATGGCTCCCTTCCCCCCTCATTAAATACGAGGGCGTCACCCCTCAGCAGCCAATCGCTGCACATGCTAAATTCCTTAAATGCCTGCTCTTCCTCCCTGTCAGTTGTCATTGCAGATGATCACACGCAACCCGCCTCCACCCCTCTCGCCTCCCGTCTCCTTCAGGACAAAGCTAAACCTTCCTCCTTCAGACCGGTCTCACCTACTCATCACCACCACCAGTGTCTAGACCCCGGGGATTTCATCGGAGCGGTTCATTCCCTCCTGAATGATTATCCTGCAAACCGGGGCCTAATCGCCAAACACCATTACATTCTCCTGTTGTATTATCGTGGCAATCATTTCATTCATATGACGTGTAAACAATAAATATGTAATTCTTACATCACGTCTCTCCGGTTTGAACTGGGAATCGTTGCTTTTCTAGAGTTATTGCTGCAAATGAAATATCATAAATATTGTTTATTTTTCACATCAGGTATTTTGTGATACTAGAACACGGATAGTTGTTTAGTGACAATTACAACGTTAATGGTTGTTTTGTTCTGTCGGCAATGAGTCAAGACAGTGTGTCAATGAGCCAGAATGCAAAACAGCATGAATTGAAACTGAAGCATCTTAATGGTATTTGGCTATCATTCAATTATCTTTCAGGCATTTTGCTTTTGTCACCGCACATTTCTGGTCGATGGAGTTTCTACTGGCAGGTTGCTGTGAGGAATTATGGTCCATTTAACACTAATGGCTACATTTGACCTCTAGCATAATGGACTTCATTTATGTGACATACTGTAAAACAATGTGAAGGGTCCTTTAGCAAGGTATGTAGCATAATGTTATTATCCTTGTATACTTTTATATATAGATAAATAAATATATATATTATATGTATTTACATGTTTTTAAATATACAGTACCCTAACCCTATAGTGCTCTACTATAGATTACATTATTCAATGATAGCATTTTCTACAGCAATTTTGTATATTGTTATTTTGTCTCTTACCTACTTAAACTCACATTGTAAATGCTCTCAATTGACTTATTTTATTCCAACACAATATGTGAACAAAGCATTGCTTCTCTGCAAAATTTAAGTTTTTTTAACACTTTTTTCACTCCTTTCAACATTTAAGCCTAACAAGTGTTGAGATCTTCATATGAAGTGAATACTTAAAACGAAAGTTAATTATAAATCATATATGAAGTGAATACTTAAAACGAAAGTTAGTTATAATCAAATATAATCAATTATATTCTTGTATAACCCACAATGAAAATGCTTCATATTTTAGGTTTTTCTATAGTTACAGTATAAACAAAACCAAGTGGTTTGTTAAGTTGAGTGTAAGGCCTATAAGAGTTATGGGTGTCTCTGATAAGAGAGTAGGCCGTTTTTTCCCTCTCCTCTGACAGCAGTTCACAGGGAGGGGGGCTCCTTACTGAAGGAGAAATACATTGAGGCCTCAAAAAGGGGTCATGTCCTTTTTACACAAACATGGGAAGGTGTGTCTTATACCATAAGCTATGGAACATGTCGAGTCATGTCCAGCCCTGTACATTAGAGGCCATGCCCAGTTTCCCACAAATTGGGTGTGGAGGAGGGGTTTGTTTTTTGGGGTTTCGATCCGGTTTTTTTAGCATAAAGAGACTGGTTTTTTGAGAGAGCGCGAGAGAAAGGGGGGTTTCCCCTGGTAGACTCTCTCCCGGTAGGCTTTGTCCTTCAGAGCTGGGTTAATAGCTCTCGGTAAGGTCCTCTCACACGTGGTAAATATCTCTCGAATTTCTTGGTTGTTGGCTGAGTGGAATGATTTGATGAGAGATGTGTTTGTGAATATTATAACCCGCTACCTGTGAGGATCTTCCTCCGAATTACTGCGGAAAGGAATGGGTTTTTGAATGTTATACCCGCCGTCTGTGTCGGAAAAAGTGTATGAATATTATAACCCGTCACCTGTGAGGATCTTCCTCCGAATTAATTGCGGATAGGAATGGGTTTTTGAATGTTAATCCGCCGTCTGTGTCGGAAAAAGTGTATGAATATTATAACCCGTCACCTGTGAGGATCTTCCTCCGAATTAATTGCGGATAGGAATGGGTTTTTGAATGTTACACCCGCCATCTGTGTCGGAAAAAAGGTATGAAACTGATGTGAATTGATTTGGTGAATGAAAAGTTGAATGCGCTTTTTATTGTCACCGGTCTTTTTATGAGGAAATACCTCTAAATTCTATCGGGAGATTTTAAAATGTCACAACTGAATTGGGCAGTTGAAATTAAACATTTTGGTAATAAATGTAAGATTGTGAATTAAAGTTTCATATTTGAACATGATCACAGCACCATTTTTTTTTAGTATGATTATAATGTTGTAAAGAGAGAAGTAAAAACCCTGTATTAGTTTGGACCTATTTTTCTTCAAATAAACTAATCCCACCTTTTGGACTGGGATAACTTAAAAGACAACCTGTGCTCTCCTCTCCTGTGTAAAAGGTAAGACTGCACCCTGCCACTCACACTTAGGTAGGAGCACACTCCATTTACTGATATCAAAATCCTTCGGGATCCCTTAAACAGATTAAAAAAGAGTTGTCTGAATTGAAACAGCAGTTAATTGAACCTGGTTCTTCGGGGGGTTAGGAAGAGGTGAGATCTTGCTGACTTTGGTGGATCTGAGCCAAGCAGCAAACTTACATAGACTCAATAACTTCGGTCAGGTCAATTAGTAGGTCAGAGTAATTTACTGGAATAAATTATCAGGACCTCGCCGACTCTAAACACAAGATATAATTGATTTGAATTTGCCTTGATGCTGCATGTGTGTAATTCAATTACAGAATTAATTATGTTGTAGCTAACTAGCGTTTTAAAGGATGCTGGAGCCCAAGGTCTCCATCAGTGCGTGTCAGAGTCGTGTGTGTCAAAGTGTGTTCAGGCACCCAGGAAGAAAGAGCAGCTGACAGCTCCACAATATAATTAATCAGGGAGACAAGTCAGTAAAGGCAGAGCTATAAATTCTGTGCGTCTGTGTGTGTGTGTGTGTGTGTGTGTGTGTGTGTGTGTGTGTGTGTGTGTGTGTGTGTGCGTGCGTGTGTGTGTGCGCACGCTGGTTTCCCCTCAAGGTGCAAGTGACCTCAGCCAACTCTGCCCCCCCCCTCTATTTTTTGTTTGTCTCTCATTATCTTTCTGCCCATCCAGCTTTACATCTGTCCCTCCCTCACACATATGATGACTCAACAACTGCTTTCTATTCATATTTTTGTTGTTCATTAGTGTATTTACTCATGTCCTTGGAGAATCAATCGGCAATACGGAAGAGGCTGGAAGAAACACAGGAAACTGAAATATCTGGACAAACAAGAGGTGAAGATTAAAAGTGCCATGCATGCAATTAGTAATAGTCATATATACAATTCAAGAATTATAATTAGATAAAAAATAGGATGTTTTGTATTTCCATTCAAAGTTGTGCCTCCCATATACATTGTTATGTAAGAATACACTTTTCAAATATAACTCAATCTCTCACAACACCACTGAATACAGTCTCAGAGATAATCAACACCCCACTGACACAGTCACACTGAAAACTAAGACAAAATAAATCTTTACATTTGAAAGCACAGGTGAACCTGATCAACTGGAATACTCATTACTCTGAGGTAACAGAAACTATTTTCCACCCCTTATACAATCCCAGTTATAAATATGACATTGTATCACATGATGTCATGCTTCATGATTTGAAGGATGAGCTGAAGCAGGAATGATGATGCACATTTGTGTGGGAATACATTTTCAGAGCCTCAATAGAAAATGTACAAGAATGTATATAATTTAGTTAAAGATCGTTTATGTAGTATATTAACATATTCATTGTTATTTGTTAATAAAACTGTGCATGTGCAGTCTCTAGTAAATGGGTAGGACACTTTATATTATATAAAAAAAACACACAAAAATATATATAGCACAATATGAAACATGCATGAAAAGCAGTTCTGAAAAGGTGTGTTTAGATTAGAAACTGGCAAGAACGTGTTTGGGGAGAGAGTTTCCAGAGGGAGGGAGAATGGCTCTGTCGCCCCATGTTCAATGCCTGGTTTTGATTGGTTGAGCCAGGAGGTTGGTATTAGTGGAGCATAGGTTGCAGGAAGGAGTGGGGTGGAGCAGGTCTTCCTCTACAGCTCCCTTCTTCCTCCATTTACCTCTGTTCATTCTGTGTGCATAGTGTTGATCCTCCTTCTATCAACTGTGTTTATTTACCCCCCGTAGGGGATGAAAGGAAGTGTGATGGGTGGCTACCCTCATCTGATTGCACCCAAAGGCCTCCTTTTATGACTGGTTAAAGTGAAAGCCGGGAAGGAAGAAGAATGCATATGTCCCATTGGTACATGCAGTCTTAGGTGCAATTTAAAATGAAACCTGAACATTAAGATGTATGGAGTGGTTTGAAATTGGCGTTTGTATGCAATAGAAAGAAGCATGAATGTGTTTGATATTTTGGCAAAATATTATATTGATCCATCTGGCCTCCATAAATCATGACACTTTGCTAGAGTGAGACAAACTGAACATTCCATGGCCTTACAACTTCTCTGACGCCAAATAGCATCTTTTATGGGGCCAGTTTTTGTCTGGCGCAGTGACCGTTAAAGAAACATTAACTGATGTCAACTATCAGAGTGCTGTTGCTTTACAGCTCTTAGTGAGCCATTAGAGAGCTGTGCAATTTTCCCGAGGGCCTCCGCACAATCAAAAAACTATGAAGAATTGTATGTTGTAAGAGTGTGTGTATGAATGAGAAAATAGCTTTTGTGTCTCACCCTGCAGGGATGGGCCTGCATACATGAACACACATCTGAATCTACAAGTGATCTTTAATAAGGCAATCTCAGCAAGGGTAACAACAGATAGAGAAGTCACTTGTGTGTGATGGAGAGCATAAAACAAATGCACTGCCTGTTAAACATTGATCAAGTGATTCAAGCCCACATACACTTCCCTTAAAACATGTAAATGATCATGTTTCACCCACAAGGAAAGCCTTGCAAAAGTAGCATAGAATGAAAGGACAAAAGAGTACAACCAGCATTGTATAAAAGAAAGATGTGGTTTTTCAGATAACTGAGTATGGCAACCAGATAAGTTCAGCAACAGAAATCGTTTTGACATTATGTCGTCTTCATTATGTATTGTGTTGCAGTGATGTCTATTGAAATGAACAAGCTAAACAACTACCCCCTGCCTTCAAGTACTTTTTGTTATCCCACATAGATTTTGAGAGTTGTTGCTGGAATTGGGAGCTGTTGTGTGGAAAGTGTGAAAGTGCTTAGAGCAACAGTGTCCTCCCTGATGAAGAGGAAGAATTGCGGGGAGTGTCAGACAGTCACAGGAGGAGCCCAGCATGCTTGACATGAAATGCATTGGGAGAGAAGTGTGAAATCTGCCTGACAACGTGTCTGGCAGGTGAGATACTTGTGAAGTAAAAAAAGGTGTAATATGAACTCGTGGGATGTAACTAACTACATTTACAGATTCTTCTTTAAGCCTTCAGCCTATGAGCTAGATTTTAAATTTGGAGATAGAG
Organism: Gymnodraco acuticeps; assembly: GCF_902827175.1. Classification (NCBI taxonomy): domain Eukaryota; kingdom Metazoa; phylum Chordata; class Actinopteri; order Perciformes; family Bathydraconidae; genus Gymnodraco; species Gymnodraco acuticeps. The sequence continues at coordinate 66,058 of NW_022990723.1, read as the reverse complement.
ACTACATTTCTGTTTCAGTTCTGGTTACTGCATGTCTTTATTCTAAAGAGTCAATAAAGAAGGATGTATTACAGGTGTAGCAAGTGCAGTCTATAGATGTATAAACACAATTAAAATCACTTGGGTGAAACTACATAGATCATATATTATAAGTTTACATAAGAAGTGGCTTATGTAACATTGACATCACGACTCTACACTTTATTTCTCCATCTGTTTCCTTTCTTCAGCACATCTGCGTATTCAGTTTAGATTGAGGCACATGGTTGTGTACGTTACCATGACCGTCCCCACAGCCTTCCTGCCAACATCGCTCACAGCTGCCAGGCTTGGGATTGGCCAAAATGTGGCTGTGCATCCTGATTCGAGATGTGTTTTCTTTTCCAACCAAAGAGGTGGATCTTTTTAATGACAAGATACCAGGAGTAATCTGGTCAATACAGACGGATTCACTGTTGATGTTTTTTACCCCAACACTTTGAACAAAGGATCAACTACAGTACTGCAACTTGCTTTGTACACTTTGCCTATAGTTATTCCAACAAGCATCATGCTTCATTAAATGTGACTACACAAAAAAGACCAGCATTCATGGATCATGCCTGAGAAGGAGCAGACCCTCATACCATTAAGCAACTGTTGAATCTCTGCCAACATCCAGGTGGATTAACTTAAGAAGCCCATTGATCCTCATCTAACTCCATCCCTACATACACCTGTGCTTTACATAATGAAGGCTGTCTATTCTAGAGTCAAGGACACTGGAAGGTGAGAGGTGAAGATGGATGTTCGAATGGGCTTTATAACCTCCATCTGGTTATTTAGCGATAGGTGAAGCATATTATCTGACATGGATGAATGGATGGAAGGAATAAAGAGGCAAGACAAGGACTAACATGGAAGGACACCTTTCGTTGCCTGACTTTGTTGTTGTGAAGGTCAAATGTTACACACGGGAAATGTTAGATGGGGAATCTTGCAGATTTGCCCACTTCTGAGTCATTTAATACATTAAATATATATAATAGCACCAGGAAAAGCGCTATATAATGTTTTTATTATTATTATTATTATTGTGAGTGTACATTAATGGGACTCACCTGTCATCTGGAAACAGAAATCTGGTCTCTATTCCGGTTCCGAGAGTAACAACAAAACATGGAGAGGCAGCATTTAGCTGTTATGCCCCGACACTCTGGAACAAACTACCCAAATCATGCACGTCCGCAGAAACGCTTACTATTTTTAAATTGAGACTAAAAACATATCTCTTTGCCGCTGCTTTTAATTGAGATGATCATATTCGAACTACAGCATGCCTTTTAAACATGTATTGTATACCTGTGGTGTTTATTTTTTATTTTTTTATTATCTTTGCAATGCCTGTTGTAAAATGCCATTATATAATGTGTTTTTACTGTATTTATTCCTAAAAAGTATTTTAATTTGTGTTGTAAAGCACTTTGAATTGTCGCGTACAGAAAAGTGCTATATAAATAAACTTGCCTTGCCTATTGGTTAACTTTGTGTGTCATTTTAATACCTGCAAAGTTTGTGTGTGTATGTGTGTTTGTTTGTACATGCATGTGTGTATGAGCTGCATGACTGTGTATTGTTTCTGTGTTTTACACATACCAGAATGACCACCTAAGGCCACCTTTTATATCCTCACTCATGTTATTAAAAAAAGACAAGACATATATTCACCATTTGAGGTTTAATTGGAGTACATTAAACACTACAGGTTGTGTCATAAAACAATATGTGCAAATGGAAATTAACCACTGTTCAAAGTGTAAATGGTTTGCTGCACTACTATAATTGTCCACTAGAGAGCCACATATATCCACATTTAGTCTGCCACACATTTGACCAGTTTATAAAAACAATTCTCTGTTTACTGAAAAGAGCCTTTCTTTTTGCAACTTCATTAGATTACCATTTGTTCTAAGTGAGTGATGCAGCTTCTATTAATCTTTTACAGTCATATGTCCTTTTTTCTTTAATGGAAATAGCTCTTTAGAAAAGGAGAACATAATTGACTCAAATATACACTTCCCTTGACAACCACTCGTTTGTTTTTTGCCAAAATTCAAATGGTGTTGTAAGATAAGCTTAAATGGAACCCCAGTCAGATTTGTGGTCATAGCCCAGTGATTAAAGTCAATGGGTTTGTTATACATTTTATTTTCCTACTCATGTTTTATTCAAACTACAAATGGTGTCAAATTTGCATTTATTTCTTATATAGAGAGCATTTTTATAAAAGAATAGCTTTGATGTTAGACAAATACTCCTCCTTAGAACAGCTGTTGCATGTAAGTCCATGCTGATAAAGTGTATACACAGCTGTCTGCCGTGATAGCAGAGGTGTACAGTACAAGCAAAGTAAACTGTCAGTTTAAAGGCAAGGCAAGGCAAGGGCAAGGCAAGTTTATTTATATAGCACTTTTCAACACAAGGTAATTCAAAGTGGTTTACAAAAAATGAAAGACATTAAGAAAATGGCATTTAAAATCAGTCATTAAAAAGAAAAGCTAATAAACATTAAAAGAAAAAGTACATGGATAAAAGTTACAGTGCAGTGCAGTGCAACAAAAAGAAAAGTCTTCAGTCTGGATTTAAAAGTAGTCAGAGTTGCAGTGGACCTGCAGGTTTCTGGGAGTTTGTTCCAGATATTTGGAGCATAATAACTGAACGCTGCTTCTCCATGTTTAGTTCTGACTCTGGGGACAGAAAGCTGACCAGTCCCTGAAGACCTGAGAGATCTGGATGGTTCATAATTTAGCAGGAGGTCAGAAATGTATTTTGGGCCTAAACCATTCAGTGCTTTATAAACCAGCAGCAGTATTTTGAAATCTATTCTTTGACACACAGGAAGTCAGTGTAAAGACTTCAGAACAGGAGTGATGTGATCCACTTTCTTAGTGTTAGTGAGGACTCGAGCAGCGGCGTTCTGAATCAGCTGCAGCTTCCTAATAGATTTTTTAGTGAGACCTGTGAAGACACCATTGCAGTAGTCGAGTCTACTGAAGATAAAAGCATGGACAAGTTTTTCCAAATCCTGCTGTGACATTAGTCTTTTAATCCTAGATATATTCTTTAGGTGATAGTAGGCTGATTTAGTAACTGTTTTAATGTGACTGTTGAAACTCAGGTCAGAGTCCATGATTACACCTACATTTCTTGCTTTATCTGTTGTTTTTGAACATTGCAGACTGAAGCTCAGCGCTAACTTTTATACGTTCTGACTTGGCTCCAAAAACCATTACCTCAGTTTTATCTTTGATTAATTGGAGAAAGTTCTGACACATCCAGTCATTGATTTGTTCAATGCACTTACTCAGTGTTTTAACTGCTTTGTACACTTTGCCTATAGTTATTCCAACAAGCATCATACTTCATTAAATGTGACTACACAAAAAAGACCAGCATTCATGGATCATGCCTGAGAAGGAGCAGACCCTCATACCATTAAGCAACTGTTGAATCTCTGCCAACATCCAGGTGGATTCACTTAAGAAGCCCATTGATCCTCATCTAACTCCATCCCTACATACACCTGTGCTTTACATAATGAAGGCTGTCTATTCTAGAGTCAAGGACACTGGAAGGTGAGAGGTGAAGATGGATGTTCGAATGGGCTTTATAACCTCCATCTGGTTATTTAGCGATAGGTGAAGCATATTATATTATTTAATGTGACTGTTGAAACTCAGGTCAGAGTCCATGACTACACATGAAAGCTTTAGCGCAAGTTCAATAAGGAAGACCTAACTCGAGTCACTCACACGTCACTCTATGGCTCCCTTCCCCCCTCATTAAATATGAGGGCGTCACCCCTCAGCAGCCAATCGCTGCACATGCTAAATGCCTTAAATGCCTGCTCTTCCTCCCTGTCAGTTGTCATTGCAGATGATCACACGCAACCCGCCTCCACCACTCTCGCCTCCCGTCTCCTTCAGGACAAAGCTAAACCTTCCTCCTTCAGACCGGTCTCACCTACTCATCACCACCACCAGTGTCTAGACCCCGGGGATTTCATCGGAGCGGTGCTTTCCCTCCTGAATGATTATCCTGCAAACCGGGGCCTAATCGCCAAACACCATTACATTCTCCTGTTGTATTATCATGGCAATCATTTCATTCATATGACGTGTAAACAATAAATATGTAATTCTTACATCACGTCTCTCCGGTTTGAACTACATTTCTTGCTTTATCTGTTGTTTTTGAACATTGCAGACTGAAGCTCAGCGCTAACTTTTATACGTTCTGACTTGGCTCCAAAAACCATTACCTCAGTTTTATCTTTGATTAATTGGAGAAAGTTCTGACACATCCAGTCATTGCACTTCAATGTTCAATGCACTTACTCAGTGTTTTAACTGGAGAATAGTCTCCTGGTGAAATTGTTACGTACATTTGTGTGTCATCTGCATAGCTATGGTAACTTATTTTGTTGTTTTTCATTATCTGAGCCAGTGGTAGCATGTAGATGTTAAAGAGAAGAGGCCCCAAGATGGAGCCTTGAGGAACCCCACATGTCATATTTGTCAACTCAGATGTGTATTTACCTATAGAAACAAAGTTGTTTCTGTCCTTTAAGTAGGATTCAAACAAATTTGGAACTGTTTCCGAAAGTCCCACCCAGTTTTCCAGTCGGTCTAGTAATATGCTGTGGTCAACAGTGTCAAACGCAGCACTGAGATCTAATAATACTAACACTGAAGTTCTGCCACTGTCTGTGTTTAAGTGGATGTCATTAAAGACCTTTACAAGAGCAGTCTCAGTGCTGTGGTTTGGACGAAAGCCTGACTGGAACACATCGAAACAGTTATTTAAATGCAAGAAATTACTCAACTGTTGAAAAACAACTTTTTCAATGATTTTACCTAGAAATGGGAGGTTTGATATGGGCCTGTAATTGTTCATTACTGAAGCATCTAGATTATTCTTTTTTAAGGCGAGACACCCCAGGTGAATAGGGTAATTTTTTTAACTTAAATGTATCAGCTATACATTTCTCCAGTTAATTACTTACAATAAGGCAATTGTCTTACAAGTTTCTGAAATAGCATGTTTAAATATGCAAATAACCATTATCTCATTAAATATGCACATATTTTAACACATTTCAGGAATCGAAATCTGAACTTTGGATATAGCCAGATTCAAAATTCTTGTTTCATTTTGTAGTCATATTAGTATCTAAGGCTTTTACAGAAGGGATATTGGATATCTCTTTTTATCACTCCATAAATCTGAAAATACTGTCAACAGCCCTAAAATATCCATTTTCGCCATGTTTTTAGGTATATAATGTTGTATAATTCAGGCTATGAATGATATATGGACAAACCCTTCTGTAAAAGCCTTCATAATATTGATAGGAATATAACTGGAAGGTTTGCTGAATGTACGTGCTACTGAAGTTGAAATTTCGAACTCAGAGTAGGAGAAAAAACTCATTTTGAGAAAACGACCTTTAAAGATTGCAGTGAGGCGCTAGCTAAACCCTCCTGTTCTTTGGATGACAGCTTGCGCATCGACGCACTCCGTGAAGGTATTTCATGTTCAGGGTCATTTTTTTTTTTATAACCTTGCTTCGTGCAAGTGACAATTGTTGTCGTCTTCTCTGTGAACGTTTTTTTCGCCGTTCTTTTTGCATTTTGAGATTTCAATTTCTAGCTGAAAGCTAACCAGGAAGTGTTTTAGCACACCACGTGACGCATCTGAACGAATCACGTTGTCATAAATTGACACCAGCCAATGAGATTTCGTTTCTTGGTTTAAGACTCCTTTGTGCTTTCACGATTGGTTGCTGATACAAAGGAAATGACCATATTTGGATCCGATGAGATTGTGCAGGAGAGACACAGCTTTCCAGTGTTGACATGGTGCACACAGCGGTCGCGGTACTTTATGTTACGTTAGAATGCTAACTTTTGGTGAATTTAGGAGAAATCTACAGACGCAAATAGACAAACTATAGTAAAATAAACACTTAAATGTGTATTTTGTACGTTTTCCTTCCAAAACCCTGAAAGAAATCATGTTATGGAATCAAAATAGCACAAAATCTCAAAATTGACCTGTACTTGAAAAACTATGTTTTTGCCTGCCGTGTCTCGCCTTAAGAGCGGTTTAATGATTGCCTGAGTGAAGAGATTTGTTTACTATATGAAGTAGATCTGAGGCAATGCAAGGCAAAACATCTTTAAAAAATCCTGTTGGAATAATATCAAGGCAGCAGGAGGAGGATTTCAGAAGTTGTATAATGTCCTCTAGGTTTTTATCATTAATCTGATGGAATTGTGTCATGGTGTTTGAATTGATGTTAAGTGGACACAGAGACAACACATTTAAACATGTTGGTGTGTGCAGAACGATGTATGTGTGTGTCGAAAGGTGGAAGTGTGACACGGCACACATCCTAAAAGCAGAATTTAAGCTACTTAAGGAGAATTATTATGTGCAGTAGTTAAACTTCTTCTTTTTTAAAGACTGACATCAAGGGACAATAACAGCCGGGAGTACTCATATTTTTGATAATACTTTTGATATATTTTTACTTAAATAAGATTTTGAAAGCAGGATTATCTATTTCACAGAATGTTAAAACTATTTTTACTCTAAGAAAAACAAAACGGAGTACTTCTTCCACCACTTCTTCTGGGGTTCGGGTGCGACCGGTACCAGGAAGTTGTTTTAGAGACAGAGTAACCCATTGTTTGGTTTAGTGTAATGAGATTTGTCGTCAACGAGACACATATCATCATTGCCAACACTGCCAACTTTGTCGCGTAATAGCTGAGAATCTTTACCAGTTGACAACTTTCTCACATTTGACTATGTGTCTGCAACTTCAGGATAGTTTAATCTCTAACTCTAAAGCTTACCACACATTTGTCATATAGTTTAGCTATTTACTTTTTTTAAAACTACACCACATCTTCATCATTGCTCCTCTTCTTTACCTGGAAGAATAGAACAACCTGATTGACATTTGCCTTCCCCGTTCTAGTAATGAAGCAGTAAAGGAGAGGGTCTGCAAGGCAGTTTAAGCTGGAGAGAGCTATGCTGATTTTGTATGGGTAAAGGAGCCATGCAACCTCCCTGCAGTCATCCATTTGTGTGCGGAGGAGCATCATGACGTGGATAGGCCCAAAGCAGAACAAAACACAGAGCAGAACTACCGTCAGCAGCTTTAGGATACGTTTACGTTCTCGTTCCTTTGTGGCCTGATTGGATTTGACGGCCTCCCAGATCCCCCAGGTGGAAAACACCACCAGGAGAAAGGGAATAATAAAGCCCAGGATAAAGCGTGCTACATTAGCCCAGACAAGGTTCCCTGACAGCGGGAGAAAATTATCAAAGCACACTGCAAACGTGTTGTACTCATGGTATGAGTCTTCCCAAGAGATGGTTGTAGCGTTGAAACAGAACACCAACAACCAAATGGCAACACCAACTGCTGCTGCAGTATTCACTTTCCTCAGGAAAGTGTACTTAAAGGGGTGAACCACTGCTAGGTAGCGGTCAACAGTGATGCAGCAGAGGAGAGCTTCACTGGTGTAAAAGTTAGTGTAGAGGAAGTAGACAGATAGCATACAAACGTAGCCTCCGTGGATCCAAAGTCCTTTCCACAGAAAGTCCAGCCACAGGGAGAGGCCGATGGTGAAGGTCAGGTCACTCAGCGCCAAGTTAAATAGATACACACCGAGACCGTTCTTCTGTCTGATGTGCTGCCACGACACGTACAGGGAGAAGGCGTTGGATGGGATGGCAGTGACGATGATAGCCAGGTAGAAAAACATAAACGACCTCCTCCTTGAAGCGCTATCAACTGGGTAGCATTCTGAACGATTTGAGCTCAGGGTTAAGTTTTCCATTGCAGATGTGGAGTTTATGTGCTCATACCTTTGCAGAGAAACAAGGGAAGAAACAAGCAAATGATGTCACATTCATTTATGTCTTCTGTGGCAAGCTTAAGAACAAAAATTCAAATATATTTGCCTCTGCTACTTTATAATTTGACATTCAAAAACCTATAGGTCTTATCTGAGCTTCTCAACTTCATAGCAGTGACATACTTAACTTTTTAAATTCCCAAAAGATTCACTTGGATTAACAAATAAATCACAGATTGCTTTTCCTTAACTAACATATTGGACAAAGTCTTGTTTGTTCACCTTCCAGGGAACATTTGGCGTTAGTAGTCGTCTACTTTAAACGTAGTAGTATGTCGTTTTAAAATCTCTAATGTTGCACATTTATGGAAGAGGGTCATTTCACAACACATCCTGCATTTCCGCATTACAAAAACATGGTGTGACAAAAGCAATTGTTGATCAGATGTTTGCTATCATAGACTATCTACATAAAATCAAGACTAAAAGTATTTTGTTTTACTTTTCTGAAATGCATCAAAACCAATAGACCCCTGGAAGGTGGGAAATAATCTAAAACTAATGCATTTTGAGTGGTTACAAATAACTAATAAAAGGCTACTTAATGGACTAGAACATGAACAACCTTTGTTATACTTAGGCTTCAAATGCACCATAAACATTCATTTATTCCTCTCGCCAGATCAAATAAACCACGAATTAAATTGAACTCATATAAAGATCTACTTACTCTTTACTCGGAAGTGTTTCCGCTCCAAATGATGTCCATAAAAGTAATTAAGAGCAACATGAAAACATTAAAGCAGATGCAGAGTGGATTCATTCGGTTGTCTCCTCTTCCACTGCTTGGTCAGGCGGATCAGAGGAACAGGAAGAGTCGTCCCTGAGTACCGTATGTCTTACTCTGGGTGACAGGCCATGGCAGAACAAACTACCGGTGTTACAGACCACATGGCAGATTTAATTTAATAACTAAGTCTATATGACACTGCTTGTCTTCATGTTTGGTGTGTCAACATAGACATAAACCCGGGTAAAGGTTATGCTGATTAGTGTCTGATAAAGGCTGTTTGACTTATTTTTTCCATAGCGTAATAATGTTTGCTTAGCCTACCTGCTCCTAAATTATAGGCACATACATCATTTTTGGGCTTTTCTTATTCTCACAAGTCTATATTTACATTTAAAGTATTTTTGTTTGCTGTTACATCCGGTCCATGCTGCCTACAAGGAGATCCCTTCATAAATAAATGTCAGTGTAACTGACAGGGGGACAAAATCCACATTCCTTGCTCTGAGTACATTTTTTATTAGCCAATCAAAGTTTAACTAATAAAATAATGATCTTCCAAAGTAATACCAACCCACAAAAAGGAAATTAACTTTAAAAAAAACATAAAAAAAGAGGAAAATTATTTAGATTTCCTGCTTTTCAAGTTTTATTATCAGACATAAAATCAATTAAGTAAATAAAGGCCAATATGATCTTGTTCAAAATCAAACAAAGCAGTACATTACAGTTATAAAATACCCACTCAGAAGTGGAAATACAACATCTCTGTGTATGTAAATATAAATGGAAATGACTGTATTTATATTTAAAGTATTATAAATGTACTACCCCTACATAGGATACATTTTAGTTTCCTTCCTGGATAGAAACAGCACTGTGCTCTTCTAAATGATCTAAGACATCCTCGCATCAGTACAATATTGTCATTAACATTTAATTTGATTTGCAATTATGGGTTAAAATGTAAACAAATAGATAATTCTGTTAGGAAACTGACTGCATTTGATTACAACTCTCTGACAATTTCTTTCTCAGAAAAACTCCCCAACATTTCTCTACAGCTTTCCTTAACTCTCTCTGAGCGCTCTCGCTGATTAAACAGTATATTATGGGATCCAGTGTACTGTTTATGGTTGTCGTGGCAACAGTGACCAGGTATGGATCTCTAAGCCTTGTGGCCCAGGAGCAGGTCCCTGGCTCCAGTATGGCTCTCAGCAGCATGACAATCTGGTAGGGCATAAAAGCCACTATATAGGTTAGAAGAAGGTAAAACAGCAGCAGTCCCACTTTCCTGCGCTCCACTGTCAGGATTGAGGTGTTCTTTTTGAGCGATTGCATGATCTTCTGAAAACAAAAGGTCATGATGAAAATAGGGACCAAGAAACCCAGGGTGACACGTGTAAGGGCGAGGTTGCCGTCTTCTTGTGTCATGGGTATTCGCTCATCACATACGTTTCTTGAGGAGAAAGCTTGCAGTGCCCCTGTGTGGTCAAGCAAGATGATGTGAATGGTAATCTCCAGAGTCCAGAGGGCAATACTCACTATTGCTGCCGTCCGCACCTCTCTGACCCAGTGAAAGTGGAGAGGATAGACCACTGCTAGGTAGCGATCAACAGAGATGCAGCAAAGGAGGCCCGAGCCTACGTAGAAGCTGTTGTACATGATCACTGCCACCAAACTGCAAAGACCACCGAGAGGTCTCTGCAGGGCCAGCTCTATCCACACAGGCAGAGAGATAGTGTAGAGCAGGTCAGAGATGGACAGGTTGAAGAGGTAGACTGCCATGTTGTTGCCATTCCTCATCAGCATCCAGGCTACATACAAAGACAGGCAGTTAGCCGGTAAGCCCACAATAAAAAAAAGAGAATAAACAGCTGGATACATGTGCGTTTCCACTGAGGACTCCACGGTGCAGGAGGTAGATGAGTTAGTCTGGTTAACAGGAGCTGCGTCCATCCTCATGTGTTGATGACCAAACCTGAATGTGGATTGAAATGGAGAGCCCTGTATTCTGGTGAACTGAGATAAGCTTGGCAATGCAAATATTTCCTGCTAAAAAATGTTTGGCCATGCTGATAATGTAAACAGCATCCAATGCTTTCATTGTAGTCATCTGTCATTGTATGCAGCTTTCAAAGATCATGATAAGGTCAACCAAAACGTTACATTGTACCTGAGTGTTTGTAGGATGAAATGGAAACTGCACTGTGTTGTCAGCTACAATAGTTCTACCATTAACCTCAGATGTTATGATCTATATAGAGAGAAAGTTATCTATTATTTCATTAAAAAATGTTTTAAAGTTTAATTAAAAGTATATAATTTGGATAGGAAAGTTGGCAAAGCTCCTCAGGCAAGCCAGGAACAAAGGGCCGGCCATACAGCAACACGGAATAGAGGGAGGATTGTTGTCTACATTTACAAGAATATGGTGATGCTAAAAAGCCTGAGATGGCTAAGAGGGTTGAACGTTTACTTATCCAATAATTAGGAATCTAAGCTCACCAAATAAGACTAAGTAGCTGGAGTTAAAGTTTGGTGAAGAGAATGTATCTGGAGTGTGGAAGTGTGGATGCTTTTCTTAAGTTATTCTCTAATGTCACTCTCTTGTGTTTTTTTTTGGCTACTCCTGCATTTGCAAAGTGTTATATTCAATGAGTTAGGGTTAGTTCTGGGAACAGTGCAACGTCAATACAAATGTTCCAAGTTAAAAACAACCAACAGCTTTCACAATCATACAGATTTTCTCACTAAGTCTGACTCATTGCTTTTATTGTCACTACTTCTTACGTCAGCAATTACAAGGAACAACTCAGTAAATACACATTTTATGATTATAAAATGAAACAAAACCGGTTGGTTAAGTTAACAGACTCACAGCTCAGTCCAACCTTGACCTTATTATAATTTGGGCATGCATAAACCCAATGCGAGATTATTTATCACATTTTGGGTGTACTCAATTTTAAATAAACTTCAAAAAAAGTGATCATTTTGCTATAGTGTTGGCTTGATTTCAAACTGCATGATTCAGATGTAAAGTAAAGACATTGTATAAATAAATAGCAGGAATTAATTTTTAACTAAAATGTTATCATAACCAGGAAAGACATTTATGAAAATAAGAACCGATGTGAAGTAATACTTATAAAAGCCTTTTGTTTGATGAATTAAATCAACTTTTTAACAGATTTGTAACTTTATACATCATGAAAAGCAAAACATTGCAAAAAAAAACCTGTCTTTATACACTGACATAGGTGTAAGTTTCTTCATAGGTAGGCAAAAGATGTTTCTCCAGGTATTACAATTAATTAACAAATAGTTTAACAATTGATACATAGAGGTGGTTCATGGAATGTAGAGAACATTGTTCAAATTGTAAAAAAAATACCAACCTGACTGTGTAAGTCAACCCTTACCAGATTAATGTTCTGGAGTCGAATAAAGGAAACATGAGTAACAATGACAGAGACAAGAGAATAAATAAATAGTAAGGTTTGTTTTTCGGATGTACATTAAAATATAAAAAATATAATAAAGAAAGTAAGAACAACAGCATTTGACAGTACACAGAAGCACATATGCACAGACATGCACACACATAATATGTGTCATGTAAAGACTTCATAACATGCATTAACAAAGAAACACAGTCTGTCTCCATCTCTTTTGAACATTACATTACTAATGGCATGCAAATTGCCTCCCACATCCTGTAATAACCCCATGCATTAAAAGGTGACCACAACATTGATTTCCTCTGGTCTATTAATGTTAGTAGATTTTACATATTGCTAAATATTATGGTTATCTTTCTCCTCCTTCCCCTCGGTTTCCTCCTGTTGCTCAAAGAAGATAAGATGAAGAGACCAATCTAATTCTGAAATAAAAAGTAAGGTCTGAGTATGAGACAACGTCCTCTCATCAGACAGGATTGTATTTAATGTGTATTCTGACTAAATTCTAAATGACTAAGTTACTGTTCCATATCTTCTTCGGGGAACATGACTAATAACTTCATTATGTGAAAGTAACAAAAACAACAGCTCCTAAGAAAGGTCCTTCAGAACAAACAACTGAGGTCTAACACTACTCATCCGGGTTGAGTTTGTGCATGAGATGTTAACGGACGATTTTCTGGTAGATCTCAACTGTTTAAAGAGTCCCCTCACTTTTTGCCGAAATTGCTGTCCTACAATGACGTAGAGGATTGGGTTGAGAACACTGTTGAAGAAGGCGAGGTACATGAAGACATGGCTGCAGATGTTAAGGGCGTACTCAAGGCTACACCCTGTCAGGGCTTTAACTTCTTTCAGCAAACGTAATATCTTTGTCACGTGGAATGGCATCCAGCAGATCACAAACGCCAGGAGGACCGCCAGCACCAGAGTGGTGGCCTTTTGCTCCTTCTTCTGGGTGTTTAACCCCTCAAATATCCGGTTGTTCAGAGCTTGAAGAATCTGTATAGTACAGTAGAAGATGATGAAAAGGGGGATGATGAAGCCAAATGTAAACTGCATCACATCAAACACAGCCCTTTCAGTGACATTTCGGAAAGCCATATGGCATATATTAGATTGCATTTCACGGAAATATTTCACTTCCCTGAAGACAAGTGTGGGGACACTTAGGAGCAAGCCGAAACCCCACACCAGCACACAGCCCAGTTTGGCATATTTTGGCCTTGATATTCCTTTATGGGACAGAGGTTCCGTCAGTGCCATGCGACGATCTATGCTTATCAAAACTAGGAAGTAGATGCTAGAGTAGGCGTTCATGTTGATGCTAAAGTTGACCAGTCGGCACAGGTGATAAGAAAAGGGCCAGTTGAATTTGTTGGCTGCATTCACAGCCCAGAAGGGCAGACAGGACATCAGGATGAGGTCAGCAGCAGCTATGTTGCTTAAGTAGATCTCAGCCACGGTACAGGACTTCTTATGAAGACAGAAAACCCCGAGGACAAACACATTCAACACAATTCCCAGCACAGCGACGAGCAGGATATACACCGGCAGCACGGAGGTGTGCCAAAAATGTGGATCGTCACTATTACACTGACTCCCATTCGTGTTGTTTTGCTCTCCATTTATAGCTGTAGTGTTGAAGTCAGCAAGGATGCTGTGGAAGTAAGAGGAAGGCAAACAAGACAAAATGTTTACATAAACACAACTTCAAGGTAACTTCAACATTTCCTTTGAAATATGTTATGCTGAGATGATGCTTGAAAACACAGTTACACTGAACAGTGTGAAATAGTTGTATTACATTACATTACATTACATTGCATTTAGCTGACGCTTTTATCCAAAGCGACTTACAATAAGTGCGTTCGTCCGTCGTATTCCAAGTGTAATGCAGGTGCCAGACTAGTTTATGATGAATAAAAAGGGTGACAAAATAATAATAATAATAAGGATGTTATACATGTATGTTTATGTATAAACAAAACAAAAGGTTATGAAATGTTTTTTTGAATAACTTTTATTGCAGGCTTTTTATTTCTCTCCCCACGACAACTTGACAGGCTGTTATTCTGTTATAAATGTTGTGAATATGTCATTCATTCTGTGGAATTGTATAGCACATCTTGAATTCAGCAAAATAAGGAATCGCTGGAGGGCAAACATGCTCTGACAGGTTTACTCTGATCTTCAAACTACATTTGGCTCTTACAAAGCAAACTGACTTTTGACGATTTTGGAAGTGGAATCCAAGGGATGCCCCTGCCCTCTTGGGATTGTTCTCTTTAATATGTGATCATATTTGTATATGCAGATTAACGGTAAATAAGTATACATTAGCAGCAATTCTAAATACTCAAGTAAAGTACAAGTACCGTCATTTTAATACAGTAGTTGAGTAAATGTCCAAACCTGCCACCACTGATTTACTATTTTAAATTTGTTCAATATAAATGCATCAAGAGTAATTCTAAAATGCATCAACATAGTACACACCTCACCATCGTCTAACATCTAACCCTCATCTAATAACATGTTGAGACACAAACTATGCAGTTAGAGAACTATTCATTTGTTGGAAAAAACATATATACTGTCTTCCATTTTAACAGACTGTGTCTAAATGTGGTGCCGATATTAAACCAAATTTCAGTTTCATCCCACAGGTCATAAGACTGTTGAACACCTGAACTTTTGAAAGAACATCATCCATAACATTCATCTGTTTGCAACTTATATCTATCAATATTCCAATTACTTTACTGACTATTCTGCACTATTTCTATTATATTCTATTTTATTTTATTGACTTGCACTATTTGATCTGTTTCATCTGTTTTATTGTGTTGTGACCTAAGATTTTCATTGTCACACCTAAACTGTAGCTATGTACAAATGACAAAAAAAAGCCTTGAACCTTATTTATAACCCATGCTAACATTCAAACAGTCAATCGTGTTAAAACATTAAGAAAGTAATATACAAACCATATGATTGTTAATGCCTACCTTGTGGACGGAAGAGCCATTCTTCTTCTTGTGCAGATACACTGCTTCAATACTTTGTTTCACTGTCCTCGGTCTGCCTCTGACATGCTCTCCGAAAGGGAAAGGAATCCAATGAAAAAGGATGTCAGATGTCTCAACAGCTTAGAAACATTAAGGACATCCTTAATGTTTCCAAGCTGTTGAGACCCCGCCTTCATCCTCACTCTGGTTTCAGCTTTTTAAAGTTTCTACGCCTCGGTTCAGGAGTGAACTTCACTAATAACTTCAAATGATTAGACTTTACTAATACAAGTTAGCTTTCTGCATAGAGTGAACATTGACACAACGTGGCGTGATTCTGTAAAATACAGTGAGGAATTAGACCATTGGAGGTCAACAAAGATAATAAGAAATGTGGTTGCTTTTTTAAACTCAAGAAACATATATCTTGCAAAGAGAGAAGGGCACATATTCCCCCTTGAATTAGACACTGTTAGAGGGCCTGCTTGACTAATACTGTTTCATGTATGTAACAAAAGGTGTCAACAATGTTTTTACAATACATACATACATTTGGATCCATTTACAAAAGTTTGGGAAAGTTATGAGTTTGCAACAGGTTATGCCTTACGCTATGTCTTTGCATGTTAGTACTTTAATTGAGTTGATTGCACACATTATTCCAGCAAGACAGAAACATACTTAAATAATGACTGTTGATACTGAAGAAAAGCTTGCATGTGTTTGTCACCGAGTAGATGTTTTGTTAACATGTCATGATATATACCGTACAAGGGGATTTATGAATGTGAATACACACAAAGTACATGGGTGGCCTTTCTCTTTGGTTGGCCTGCAGAATGTAAACTGCACTTTTCGAGTAATTTTAATGACGTTAGATACATACTGCATTTCTTCAGAACGTGATATAAGTGTAAACATAAAATCTGCTTTTATGTCTTTTGCAAATTACAGCCATTATCTCGTGTGACCATTATTTATGCATAAGAACAGTCTGAAACATCCGATGATAGTGCTGGTTAACCATATAAGACCATTAACTGTCTCGTGAAAGCACAATTATGAGACTCATATCCTGTATACTGTAAAGATTTTCACCGTAATCAGCTATGCAAGTCGAGAATGTAATGGGATCCTATGCATTTAGAATGACCACTGGCTTAATTTTCTCTGTTCTGTTAATGTAAGTGGACACAACTGAGCGTTGATATATTGTCGTATCTGATCCTCTGCGATAATGTCTGGTCCTCCTGTAGATGGCGCTAACTTTCCTCCTAAAGTACTGCCCTGAGAGGACATACAGCAGTGGGTTCAGGGCGCTGTTGAGGAAGGCCAGATACACTGAAATCTGGGTTCCTATATCGAGAGCATGGAACCACAATTCCTCATCCAGCACTCTGACATCACAGAGTGTGTCGAGGAAGGTGAAGACCTGGAAAGGGCCCCAACACAGTAAGAATAGTAGTGTGACAGCATACAAAAGTACTGTGGCTTTTGTGTCATTAATGTCATGGAATGCAACCCTCTCCTTTCTCTGAACTAAAGCCTTGATTATGTTCCCACTGCTGAAAACAAATATCAGAACAGGCAGTACAAAGCCAACAACATTCATCAGAATCTGATGGGCCAACTTCCAAGAGTCGCCTTGACTATAATCCAAAATACAGGACATTGTTCCGATCTCCTGTATGAACGTCACTTTTCTGTGAACCATTGTTGGTATGCTCAAAGCAAGAGCTAAAATCCACAGGAGGAAACAGATCACTTTGGCATAGAGTGTCTGTCTTAGCCACCTGGCCTTCATGGTCTTTACAAGTGCCAGGTAGCGGTCAACACTAATCATGACTAGGGTGAAGATATTAGTGTAGAAATGGAGGATGATGATGGAGTTGACCAGTTTGCATAACGCGTCTCCGTACGGCCAGTTAAAGTTGTTGAGGATGTTCATCGCCCAGAAAGGGAGGGCACACAGGAGAATAATGTCAGCCAGCGCCAGGTTGCTCAGGTAGATCTCTGCTACAGTCAGTCGATCCTTGTGGGCGAAGAACACACCCAGGACAAAGATGTTTAAGAGCAGGCCTAACAGAGACAACGTGAAAATGTACGGGGGAATGATGGTACGGACAAGCTCCCATTCTGCAGTGATAGGAAACTCTGATGGCCGGGACGCACTGCTGTTTTCAGACCACAATGTCCCCACAGCTACAAGCATAATTGGCGGCTAGAAAACAAAAATATTTGGGCATGCTTCATCATTAAAACGTTTTTAATGAGAGAAAAACACGTTTTGAAAGCTACTGCATCGGAGACATAACATTTGATATTAGCTTCAACAAAAACAAATAAGACATGTTGGAAAATACACAATTTAAAAAAAAAATTGAGATAGCTTAAGTGACCGAGAAAAAACAAGCAGTTAATTAACTTTCCTTTAGTTTGACAACATGTGTCAAAGCTCCTGATTGAAATGTGTTTTCATGTGGTAACTTAAATAATGTTGTGCTACCAACAAGGCTAAACAGTCTACATCATTAATTGTCATTCTGAGTCTATGCTGAAAGACTATCTAGCATCTCTGAGCATCTTTAAAGTACATGTGTTGATGTTCAAAAAAGAAAAAAGGAAAGAATATGGAATGAATAAGTTCTTACCGTGTTGTTCATGAACATGTTCCTCCTATGTTCAGGATGCTAATGATAACAGGCACGTCTGGGACAGGGCTCATGTGTACACTGAGATCCCAGTGAGAGTGCAAAGCAAGTCAGATGAGAGATCTGTTACGAGTGATTTTGTATACAGTTGCATTCTTCCTCACCCTTCACCAAGTATGCAATATATCAACTTGTTTAGGAGAGAGTAAAAATGTACTCTATACACAAATAGTGTCATAGACAACCTGAAACTGCATCGCACCAAATGTGTTGGAGAGTGTTCAACTCCATTAGCAGTAGTGCAGACTGTCAAGGAAGGTTAGGTAGTTGTATGTATTTTATTATATGAAAAATCAAATGAATGATAATGTGAAACAGGGATTCAGAGTGTTTCTATGTTATCACAACAACAATTCTCGTGTCCAAAGGGAAGATAACGTGCAGTTGATAGAAATCTTTATCCAACCGATCACATCGATTATCAGGATTGACGTGTTTTTTATTGTATCAGTTTTACCTTTGCATATACAGATAATACATGTGCCTAATTAATCCCAACAAAGGTTGTCATGTTATCCGTGTACCGTCATGTTATCCTGTCCTAATCTTTTCTAAATGTCCCTCCAACTCAAGCCTTCATAACAACTTGATATGGTTAACAACTAAATAGCAAACAAACAGACAGAATACAACATATAAACAGTGTTGCTGTCAGTATGGGAAGTGTCATCTAAAAATGAGGATGAGGCTGCATCCTTTTATGGTCAAAATGATGACAGCATGCTTGAATCATGCAGTCGAGTTAAACATTTTTGAAAGGAAATCTGGCTCATTGTCACAGTTCATTATTATCAAAACAAAAACTCTTTTGGATTTTGAAGATTATAGATGATACTTTATTGAAAACAAGAAACAGTCAATAAATAGTTTAACTAACTTGAAAAACATCTTTATTAGAGCCCTAATAGACACTTTATTATCTGGAATTCAAATGTTTTGTGGGTGATATATACTATTCACGTAATTTCTGTTATATTGATATTGCAGAAGGAAAACATATATTTCATACGTACATGTATAACACAGCGGCAGGATACAATATATGACATATTTATTACTCTTAATATCTGTTGCATCAGTTATAGAGCCGATTCCAACATGTGAAGTTACTTAAGAAAAAGCCTTGGAAGAAGTCCTCTAAGATCACGTGTCATCACATGATCTCATTTATTTAATTCTTTAAAAAGTGCAAAAACGACATAGTATGGTTTCAAAGTTTTTGTATCAAACACGGATGTTATGATAATTAGTGAGGTTTAGAGGTACTGGTAGGCACATTTTGTCACCTCACGACCACAATGATAACCCCTTTCCCATCTTCCAGTCTGTATGCTAAGCTAATGGGATTCTGGCTGTATCTCCACACTTAGCCTATAAATAAGAGTAGTATTGACCTACAGTAGTCATATAACCTCTAGCAAAAACCAAATAAGAGTATTCCCAAAATGTCCAAATATGGCTTTCAAATGGCAGTGGATTTATGATTGACTTTTTAATTGTTTTTTTTGTTGTACTTAATTTAAACTGATAGCTAGATAGATACGTTTCTCTTTGTGTGTGTGTGTAGATTTAGAATTTAGTACTCTCAGTTTGTTTAGTTGAGTTGAGATTGGCATTGGAGCGACCGGACTTCCCACACTCCCTTTTCCTCCTGCCCAGCACGCGTCTAAACACTTCCCTTGCCCTCTGCTTGAAGTGCTTCCCCACAATCACATACAGGAAAGGATTTAATGAGCTGTTGCTATAACCAAGGTAAGTAGCCAACTGGTTTCCAATGTCCAACACGTACGCCCAAGTACATCCAGAGACGACTTCATAATGATCCAAGGTGTCCAAGAAGATCAAAAGCTGGTAGGGCAGCCAGCAGAGAATAAACACAGCCAAAACAACAAGAACAAGATATGCCGCTTTGCTTTCCACACTGCCTCTGCTTCCTTTTCTCAGCTTCTGGCTGTGGCGAAGGACTTTAGTGATGTGGTAACTACAAAAGGACACAATAGGAACGGGGATAAGGAAGCCCACAGTGCTGACAGTCACGTTGTAGCGCAGTCTCCAGCCTTCATGTGGATATGCTAGGTAGCATGCTTCAACGCCCAGATCAGGGAAAAACTGTACGGAGCGAAAGAAGACAGCAGGGATACTGAGCAAGACCCCAGCAATCCAGATAGTGAAGCAAATCCCATGTGCCCAGAAGGCCCGTCTCTCTCTCCCATGGGTTAGGGGCCTGGTAAGTGCCAGGTATCTGTCCACACTCACAAGCGTAAGGAACAGCACACTACAATAATAATTAATCCCAATGACAATGTTGATAAGCTGGCACATGGGCTCCCCAAACCTCCAGTGGAACTTGTTGATAACTGTTGCTACCCAGAACGGCAGGCAGGAAACCATGAGGAGATCAGCTGCTGCCAGGTTGCTCAGGTAGATGTCGGCCACAGTGCTGCGTCGCTTCTGGAGACAGAACACACATAGCACAAAGGAGTTCCCGATCACTCCAAAGAGGCAGATGATGGACATGTAGGCAGGCTGCATGGTGTAAACCCAGTCCCATGCATCTGTGTGGTTGCAGACAGGCTCATCTCTCGTGGCAGTCTCCATAAGAACTGTGGCTCAATGTGAAGACCGTTCCACAGTAACGACGATTTAAGAGTAAGAAAAAAAAGCTGCGTTCAAAGTGAACATACAAGTAAAAACCTTTCAACTGTGTCAACACAGGTTAAATGTCTCTGTTGTTACTTTCACATCATAATGTTAGTTCCAAGGTGAGAAGGAATAATAGATTTAATGGACTGTTAGTGATTTAATGGTGGTTTATCAGTAAGAGCACACAGCCTGCTCATGCCAACATAAAAAGGGATGTCCTAGCAACAGATACTGTATGGAATATGTCTGTCATTGTAATACGTACGTGCATGCATTCACAAACACATACAGCATAACTACAATGTAAATGTAACTGGCATCTGCTCAGATGTTGTCTAAGGGAATATATGCTTAACTAAACTATTGTGTTTTCCCATTTTTCAGAAGAGAATATACACATTTTTGGGCCAAACTTCAAGCTTCTTGCTACAGGTTAAAAGGCAAGCTGACATTGGAGTCAACTACCATGGATTGCTACTGACGGAGTACGTCATCATACTGTATTGCCTTCTAAGTTTGTATTTCCCTTACCTTTAAGCATTATAAAGTTAAAAGTGTATTCCCTTCAAAGGGTAAAATCAAGCAACCTAGGCAAATTAGCAAAATCCAGAGAGGCAACAAGGTCAAACAGTGTATTTTTTGCATGCATCGTTTCTATTTTGAGGTAACTTTGTCCGCCTGCATTTTTCTGTTTCACAATATTTTCCAGCTCTGGCAATGGTGGTAAATACAGACTCCTAACACAGATTTCCTGTTTGGCAAGACGTGCCTTAATTTAAGGGACAAGTAGGGGTGTACCCTTGCCCACAGCCCACAATGAGTCAACATCGGGCAGTTAAATGGTGGTGTGGTAAGAAACGTGAAGCGAAGTCCATACAGCCAACAAAAAGAGGAATGTTTGTGTATCAGCACTGGAAACTCTTTGACATTATACTGTTTTAAACTCTGCAGACACTAAGTCATAACATCAGAAAACACTTAGCAAGCAGTTGTTGGTTCTCTCTTACATTCTAGTTTATGTGTTCCAATCAACATTTAAATATATTATAAAGATTCACGAGGCATCTGTAAAACAATATGTATATTTTATTTGGACCTTTTATATTCAGAACAAAAACAAATATATACAAGACAGGATATGTTAACTGTATGTTAAATAAATAATTGTACAGCTCCAGGCTGATTTATATCACATCACCTGTATGTTAAAGATACAGTTGTTTGGAAATGTTTTAAACAAGTTTAGTTTAATTCATGTAGTTCAACTGTTATAAACTGAGAAAACAATTAATTTAAGACATTGTATGTCCCTGCAGTGCACATATATCCACATTTCTTAAAAATAAGTATTTGTATGTACTCCAGTGATTATGAAAGTAGTATTTTACACCAAAGTCTTCAGTGTAGCTGACAGGTGTGATGAACGTGAGGATTCATCGTTGTTGTTTTTTATAATTTTCCAATGCTGGAAGAGTTCACAAGCTTTCTTACGGAAGTTCTTTCCTACGATGACATAAAGAATGGGGTTGAGAACACTGTTGAAGAAGGCTAAGTAGGTGGAGATCTGATTGCAGATATCTAGGACAGACTCGAGGTGACATCCTCCGAGGATGTCAGCTCTTAAGAGAACATCTAGTGCGGTGACCACATGGAAAGGCACCCAGCAGATGAGGAATGCCAGGAGGACGGCCAGCATCAGATTGGTGGCCTTCCTCTCCGTGTTCTGAGCATTGAACCTCTCTATCGCCTGGATATTTAAAGCCTGAATAATTTTGATAGTACAGAACGAGATAAACAAAATGGGGATGATGAAGCTAAAAACAATCAAAATCCCATCAAATAACAGTCCTGAAGTGACATTTGGGTAGTCCAGAAAACATGCGTTCACACCACCATACTCAGGGAAATATTTCACTCTCCTGAAGATAATGGTGGGTAGACTCAAGAGCAAGCCGAAACCCCACATCAGCAGACAGCCCAGTTTGGCATATTTTGGCCGACGCATTCTGGCATGGGACATCGTATGAACAAGTGCCACATAGCGATCTATGCTAACCAGAACGAGGAAGTAGATGCTGCTGTAGGAGTTCACCTTAATGCCCAGGTTGACGACTTTGCACATGAACAGACCAAAAGGCCAATTGAAACCATTGGATATGTAGACAGCCCAAAAGGGCAAACAAGCCACCAGGATGAGGTCAGCGGCCGCCAGGTTGCCCAAGTAGATCTCAGCCACGGTGCAGGCCTTCTTGTGGAAGCAGAAAACCCCCAGGACAAACACGTTGAACACAATCCCAACCACAGTGATGATGAGGATATACACTGGCTGGCCGGTGTGGAGCCACTCCCAGTCATACTGTTGAGGACAGTCTGTGCCATTGGTGTGGTTTTGGTCTCCATTGAAAGCTGTGGTGCTGAGGTATGGGACGCTGTGGAAAAAAAAGTAAATTAAACATTGATATTAATAAAAACGTTTACATAATTTTCATACAATCTTTGGAGGTCAAAGGATCGATACTCCTGTCATGACAGTAAATGAGAAGCTGGTTAGACTAGCTTAGCATAAATACTGAAAGCCATGGGAATGAACTGCATTAACCTGGCAACATTCAACCTGTGTGATTTGTTTGCGGGGAAATGGTCTTTATAGGGTCCTCCCCTGAGCTTCATAACTCCCAAGCTGTTTGGGCATCGTACCACACTAAAATGACATAACCAACCATTAAAATACGAATGTAGTCTCTAAGGTCTTTGATCTCTTCAAACGTAATCATAACACAGAGCGGGGAATTTAAATATCCATCCCCTCACTGTACATCTAACTGCTGGCAGAACTACTGATCACTACATTGTAATCTTGAAATGCTCCATCAGCAGTCCTGCCACCACCCATCAATCGATTACTCTCTCCATTGTATTTGCATTGTAAGTTGCGTAATACAGTGGTCACCATCTCCACATAATGAGCAACATGCTGGGCTCTGTTCATCCTAATTTCCCCCGGGGGTAATTTGGCTTTGCTCTGCACAATATGAGATAGGCTATCATCTTTGTCATCTGGGAGTCTGTTTTGCACTGAACCTTTACATCAAAGTCAACTGTATTCTTTAATGATACGTACATGAGAATGTTTTTACATTTATTGAGAATCAATCACAATAGAGCTGCGATTTAAGAGCGTAGGTCTAAACCCATTTTTTTAAAGATTGTTTTTATTGTTTTTATTACTGTACATTATGTAGAAGGTACCAGTTCTGTGGCATGTACAATCAACTTTTAAAAAGTGCCAAATGTTTGTTGTTAAATGTTTGGTTTTCTATAGTATACATTTTTTTACTTAGGGGCAAAATTTGAGCTCAGATAATCAACACAATAAATGTTATTTCATTCATTTTCTTTCAAATTTCAATTGAATCAACACATTTTAAATTGTTACTTTAAATGTATCAGCATAGTCGAAAAAAATAACCATAATGTACTTAGCACAAAATAGGGGGGTTACTGCTTGCTGACATGTAAACTAAATAAATGAGACCCTACGTTTTGGATGTATTTTACTGTATATGTTACCATTATGTATCAAGATATTTTGTTACTCAATACATCTTGACAAAAGAAGTAGAATAAATCTGAAAATGTCATTACAAAACAACTTTTATAGTCATTGACATTGAAACTATAGATATTTCCATGTGAAAAATAACTAAATAAAGCTTATAGATACCTTGTAGGTTGAAGATTCATTGCTCCTGAGTCCTAAGTCCAGATGTGAAACCTCCAGATGCACGACTGCTCCAGTAACCCTCCCTTACTCTCCTCTGTCTGTGACTGACTCGCTCTCTTATAGAAAACTGTAATTAAAAGGATGTCAGGGAACTTCTGTCTGCATTCTCTCTCTCCTGTTTGTCCCCTGCCCTCGTCATCACACACAGCATGCGTTAGTCATCTAGCACGTTTAGTTAGTTTATTAGTTCGTTTTTTATTGCTAAATGTTTTTCATTATGTAAATATGTTTTAGTTCCTGCAGCCACTTGAGCTGGAAGTATACAGTTTCAAAATGGGAGGAAGACGTCTGTCTTTGTGTAGATATTTGAGAATTTCAGTATAAACACTAAAATCCCATTGCATAGACATTTCACATGTGAGCATAGTGGTGTTATTTTCTCATCATTAAAGTCCAATTTATTTGAGCTTGGACTATGATGAAAGCCTGTCAGGATGTGTGGAAAAGGTACTGTAGGACCCAAATGCAGTATTAACAAAAAGCGAGCTTTAATTTACAAAAAAAGCCGATGACAAAAGAAAACAAGAGACAAACTTAGCATTACCAAAACAGGGGAGCACGAGTAAATAATCCAGGACCAAAACTTCAAGGACAAACATGGAGCGTGACATGAAGGGAAAGACTAACAATGAACCGCAGTGGCGGTTCTAGACCAATTTGACTGGGGGGGCCACTTGGGGGCCAGTTATTTTCTGAGGGAGGCACAATAAATGCAGGACGAAAAAGAGAACTAGACAGTATGAAGTAATTGCGCATAAGAAAACAATGCAATACAGTTATTGGTATTTGTTTCAGTACACTTATTTATTTCAGATAGATCTTATAGTTATTACTGTTAGCTTCAGTTTAAGTTATAGTGCAATGTTTGCACTAACACCATATTTATATAAAAATAAAGGCAATGAACAGTTACATCTCTACTTTACATAAGGGTGTCTGCACAATCTCACATTACAGCAACAAAATCCTGCGGTTTTTGGCAAACCGAGTACCAGAAAATATACATTTAAAAAAAAACAAAAAAAAACTTTTCATTGTTAGGGGGGCCACAGAGGGGTCAGAGGTCAGTGTTAGGGGGGCAATGCCCCCCCCCCCCCCTAGAACCGCCCCTGATGAACCGACAGCGGAACACAGGAAGAGACAAGGCTAAATACAGGGAGGGGTAATCACGAGACGAGAAACAGCCAGGCAGGGGAGGCAGAAACACAAGGGCAACAGGTGAACACAATTAGACAATCAGACACACCAGGGAAACTAACGACAGGGAGGAAAACACAGGGAGAAAAGAACAGCAAAACAAAACCCATTACCAGACACAAAACTAAAACCGTGACATGACATAAGAATTGTGACAAAGCCTTTAAATTATTACTGTGCATCCAGTTACTGCACTGCGTTGTGTTTGTTATTGCAGGTTGGTTTGAACGTTTTTAATGGTTTTAGAAAGGCGTTGTGATAGTCATTATGATTACTGTTGTAAACTTAAAACCATGGCTTACATAACCAGTATGGCCAATTAAATATTTTATTGTTGCATTTTACAAAAGTCATTTTCAAGAACAGATAATTGTATCACGAAACAAATCTTATAATGTTGATGCCTATTGCCTATAAATGATTAACACAATGTGCAATGAATCACACTGCTAGACTAGATCATCTTAACCATTTCAAGATCCTCTCCTACATTAGGCTTTTACAAAACACTTAAAAACATAGCCAACATTTCCCGTCATGTGTCACAATCCCCTGGCCCTGCACATTGCAAGTTTGGCATGAGGATGAGTGTGCTTAGTTTTCCAAAGGGTTGACTTAACCAAAACAACAGGGTTGGAGTTATAATGGTTGCCATTGTGGCTGGTTAAGGCTTTTTTTCCACATGCTGTTCTATTGCTGAAAGCAGGGTGTTATGTATTGGGTAGAAATTGTGAACAGCAAAGTTATTTATGTTATAACAATGCAAAAAACGTTTTCCTATTTGTTGTTTACGGCTATATAAGTCCGTTCCTCCTTATGTTATGTAATATTGACCCCTTCAATCATCTTTCAAATATACTAAACTATATTTATAATTGACTAATTCAATTTTCTATGCTGTGTGTGGTTGTGTTTGTGTGTGTGCGGGAAGATTGACTGGTGACTCAATCATCAAGCCTGTGATTATCAGCTTGTATCTGAGGGCTGAGATCTTAATTTATCTCAGAGCCAGCATTTGGGATGAACAACATGGCCATTTGAGGGACATTACGATCTCACAGTGCAGCTAAATAGGGAGAATTCACTTTAACCCAAAGGCCATCTTCTAGTTAGAATTGATTAGAATAGACAATGGGGCTTAAAGGCAGCCAATAATGTGTGAAAACTGATCTGGTGTGTCACATTCATATGATTAACGTGCAGTAAATGCATGACTGATTTAAAAAAAGACATGTTGCAATGATAATGATTCAGTTATGCCACTTCCTGTTGGTCCTTAAAACACACAGACATGGAAGAAGACCTTCATGCTTTACCGTAATGTAAATGTACCTGTTATTAAGA
This sequence comes from Gymnodraco acuticeps, assembly GCF_902827175.1. Classification (NCBI taxonomy): domain Eukaryota; kingdom Metazoa; phylum Chordata; class Actinopteri; order Perciformes; family Bathydraconidae; genus Gymnodraco; species Gymnodraco acuticeps. Next base: position 39,201 of record NW_022990723.1, on the reverse strand, counting down.
CACATGCTCCCTTAACTGTGTTTTAGTGAAAGGACAATCTGAGTGGTAACCTTGAAGTGACCTCCAGTAAGGGGGGAGCCCATAGCTTTGGCAGCATCTGAAGCAGCATCCAGTTGGTGCTGGCGCCATTCTGACGCCGTTCTCTCGCCCACCATTCATTTTCTAAGACAGGTCAGGCTGTCAAACATAGACTCTAATAACAGCCCAGTCACGAGACTTCCTGGTGTTGACACAGAGATATCGTTTCCTCATTTTGTCCTGCTCCCCTTTCCTCTTTTTAGATATAATAAGAATCTAAATCATATGTCCCATTTGACGGATGTTTTTATACATTTGTATAATAGATTGGTCTGTGTACTGAGTATATTATTGACTTCCCACTCATGACACATTTACAGTACATTTCCTTGGAATAAAATACATTAGACGGATATTGGATATCCAAACACAAGTGTTGTTATTCAACACCCATGTTTCAAACAATGGAAGTCCTTGAATGACCAGGTTTGATATGACAGATATTTTAATATCTACATTGATATCAATTGTTCATTTAGGTGCTTTGATAAATTGAACTTCTTAAGAGAGCCACTTCAGACATCATAACACTTGCTTTCCCTGTTTGTTCTCGCTATATGAACACATATTTGACCCTCAGTCAACTTCCTCTCAGGCCTCATATTTCCAATAAGCTCAGGTTTGGTCCTCGTTTTCTCTCTGAACCTTGTTCTTTCTGTATTGCTTTTTTTGGTTGTTTTTTAAGACTGTCAATGTCCTAATTGAGCCATAATGATATTAATAGCTTTAATCAATAAAGCTATGTTTGTGTTTACAAATAGAGAATGATACACAACATATTTCCTCTATCTTTGTATATCAAATACAATTAAATATCTTGATCCAAACATAAACATGAAAAGCTTGTTGGTTCCTTTTATTCAAAATGTTGCAACATACCTAAGATGCAAAATATGTAGACATGTATGAATTGATGAATTTAATTGATGAATTGCTATGACTGAAGTATAATTTCTGCAGTGAAAACAATATTTGGCCGTATCTCTTTCAAAAAAATTAGGCTGTTTTAATGTTAGGTGCAGGTGTTAAAACATCACAAGGAGAGAGGGTTTTCTTTAAATCAACAAAAACCTTCTTTTTCAGAAACATAAACTGCTTTTTCTCTACATGCCTTGCTCTTTCACCAACAAGGAAAAAATGCCACCCTTCAACTCTTTTCTATGTATAGCTGAATGCCAGCCTTCCCTAATTCCTCCTGGCCAATCAGGTCATGACTCTGAAAGGGAAGTTTGATTGATTGATTGATTGATTGATTGATTGATTGAAAAGTTTATTAACAGCTTGTATATTGGGTACAGTACAGTACAGCTCAAAACATACAATTGTTACGCGGATGCAGACCAGAGAAAGACTTTCGTCTTGTTTACATCAGGGTCCCCCATTTCCAATTCATCATGTCATTTAAGACATATAAGACATATTTGACATACAGATGGCTTATTTACAATTTACATACAGGTGGTTTTTTACATACAGATTGCTTATTTACAATTTTCATTTTAGATTTCGTTCTGATACATCCTAACCGGACATTTAAGACATACCAAGTCTACAGATATACAGTTAGAAACAGAGTCTAAAAAGCGAGTATATACATAGATGGGGGGGGAAGCTGTCCATTGAACGACAGGTTGAGATTTGTACCATTACCGGGGCCAGTTTTGCAATGCTCTCCCCCGAAGGTGCTCTTTAAGAGAGGTTTTGAAGGTAAGTATAGTTTTACTTTCCTTTACAGTTGTGGGAAGAGCGTTCCACCTTGATGTGGCATAATTGCGAAACGTGTATTCCCCCTTTTTTGTGCCAAATCTGGGTTTCACATGATTTGTGGAGCTCCCTCTGGTGTTATGATCATGGTATTCCTTGACCTTTGGGAAGAATTTTGACATGTACATGGGTACCATAGAGGTGTAGTGGATCTTGTAGACCAGGCCCATTGCAAGTAGCTGTACTCTGTCGTCTACTCTAAGCCATCCTAGGTTGTCAAAGTGGGCAGAGGTGAGGTGGGTTCTAGATGAAAGGTCAAGCAGTAGTCTGACCAGTTTATTTTGCGATGTTTGAAGTTTTATTTTTAGCGCCTTGGAGGTGCTATGGTACCATGACGTGCAAGCATAGTCATAGTACCCTTGAATGAGTGCTCCTGCCAGAGTTTTCAGGGTGTTCTTGTTTACCAGAGAGGAGATCCGGTATAGGAATCTAGTTCTTTGATTGACTTTTTTTATTACATTGGATGCCATTTTGTCACAGGAGAGGTTTGCCTCAAGAATAGATCCTAGGTATGTAATTTCCTTCTTACTTGTGACAATAATGTCACCCACTGCAACTGAGAAGTCGTCGGATTTGCTGAGATTATGTTTCGAACCGAAGAGAATGGACTCTGTTTTACCCAGGTGTAATGATAATTTATTATCGGCGAGCCAGGTGCAGATTCTGCCGAGCTCGGAGCTGAGGGTTTTTTCAACCTGCAACCCGTTCCTGTCAGAGACCAGCAGGGCTGAGTCGTCCGCGAACAGGAACAAGTTGCAGTCACATGCTGATGACATGTCATTTACATAAATTAGGAACAGTAACGGACCTAATATGCTTCCTTGTGGAACACCACAGCTCACTGGGAGGGGGGGGACAGAGTACCGTTTACCTCCACCATCTGTTCTCTCCCCTCCAGGTAGGATTGCATCCAGCTCACCGATAGTTTATCAAAACCAATTGCTTTTAGCTTGTCAATCAGAATGGGGTGATTGACAGTGTCGAAAGCCTTTTGTAGGTCCAGCATCACCATGCCGCAGTACTTGCCCTCGTCCACCTCTTGTTTGATGTGGTCGCTCAAATAAAGAAGGCATGTGTCAGTGGAGTGGGATGTTCTAAAGCCAGATTGAAATTCATAGATTAGTTTCTTTTCCGCGAGGTACTTTTCGACCTGTTCATATACTATTTTTTCCATGACTTTCGAGATGGAGGTAAGTATAGAAACAGGGCGGTAGTTGCCTGGGTCCAATTTGCTGCCCTTTTTGTGCAGGGGGGTTACTCTTGCAATTTTGAAGTCTTTGGGTACTTTTCCCTGTTTTATGGAGAGGTTAATTATGTGAGCTATGACTGGTGAGATGGCGGTTGCTGTGTCTCTGAGGAATTTGGAGGGGATATTGTCGTGGCCAGTGGCCTTGTTAGGTTGGAGGGCGCTCAGTTTAATGAGTACCTCTGCTGTTGTTACCCTTGCTAGACTGAAATCATCTTTGCGTACCCCTAGGTTTTTGTAGTAGGTCATGATGTGATCTACTCCAAAAAGCCCTGAGTGGGAGGGTAATTTATTTACAAGAGTTGTGGCTATGTTTGTGAAAAAAATGTTCAAGTACTTGGCCACATCCAGTTTGTCTGTGATGAGCCTGTTATCTGTCTTTATGTTTAAGTTAGAAAATCTCGTTTTGAGTTTTTTACTGCAGCCAAGCTGGTTATTGAGTAATTTCCAAAGTTCACGGGGTTTATTTTTGTTTTCCTCAGTTTTGACATTGATGAAATTCTTTTTGGCAGTTTTGATCATGGAGCTTACGTCATTTCTTAGTCTGTTTCTTTCAATTTGTTGTTCAGTCACGTGGGCCTGGAGTTCACTGCTCGTGCTTTTGGAAAGCATTGACTGACTTTTATGAAACTCAGAGCATTTTTTGTCTCTGGTTTTCATGGCGGTCAGTATGCCGGAGTGCATCCACGGCTCAGCGCGATTTTTTACCCTGGTTGTTCTTAGGGGGGCCAAATCATTGAGTATTGCAGAGAATTTGTTTTTGAAACCAAGCCATGTTTCTTCAACTTGTGTACCACTGAGCTCATCTGACCAGTCCAGGCTCTCCAGTTCTAGGTTAAAGGCCTCGCTAGAGTAGTTTTTGAGGTCTCTAGATATGACTGTTTTGTGACAGCCGGCCCTTTGTTTTAGCTTTTTGCGGGTACAGAATATCATATAATGATCACTTAAACCGCATGCTATAACCCCTTTACTGGAGATCCTGGACTTGTCAGAGGTCAGAATGAGATCAATGGTAGTTTGTGTTGTTTCACATACCCGGGTGGGTTGGGTGATTAGCTGGCTGAAGCCGTGCAGATCACAAATCCTACTGAAGGACTTGAAGACGGACGTGTCTTTACGTTGCATATCCGTGTTCCAGTCTCCAATAATAATTGTCTCTACATCCCCCACATCAGCCAAACACCCATCTAATGTATCATAAAAGTCACTCTGTTCCAGTGGTCTATAGATTGTCCCGACTATTACAGATTTAGCATTGTCAAAAAGAATTTCAACCCACACAGATTCAAATATTTTCATGATGCAGGTCAGTAGTTTTTGAAATTGGTGTCTTTATGTATGTACATGCAGACACCACCTCCATTCACATTCCTGTCCCTTCTCACTACAAGATAATCTTCAATTTCAATCTCTGAATCTGTAATGGAATTGTCCAATTTGGTCTCAGAAAAGCATAATATGCTTGCCTTACCGTTCATGAATAGCTGCCTGAGTTCAGCCAGTTTGTGTCTCAGGCTGTTAGTGTTCAGATGAAAAATATGTAGTCCATTTTTGTTGCTTAAATGCACAATGTCGTCAGCTTGCAGATATTTGTCTTTGTCCGTTACAGCAACCGGCTTGCCGTGGTGTTTGGAGAGGTGGGGTGGTGGTGGGGGGAGTAAAGAGTTAAACACAAAAAGAACACAAACAAAACAAACAAAATCCTCAAAGCCTAAGTCAATACATCACTTTATCTACAAAAAAGATTGTACATTCAAAACAAACAAGATCTGCACAAAACTGATATTTTATTATTGTAAGTCAATTGTCAATTGGCTCCTCCTACTCATACAGAACATGTGAGGAGTACTTCGGAGGCGTGTTCCCGAGCACTGGCACAAGATGGCTTCCAGGTCTGAACAAAGGAAATGGTGTTTCATTTTGTGATTGTGTGTTTTTAAGAAGTGATATTTATTTCAATACATAGCATATTAATTTGCCTATGTACATTTATATTATTAACTTTAAACGAAATAAAGACAATTCTGGAAAAAAAATTGCCTACCTTTCGTTACAAACAAATAGTGTATCCAAATGATAGTGAGGGAGTGTGTGCTTCCTCACAGTCAGATAAGGAAACGTAAATTAGAAACAGAAAGGTTGAAACTATTTCAACAAACAAACTTATCCAAATCAGTTCCTTTTGATACTTCTGGTAATTGTTTGAGCCACAAAGGTAATCGCACAAACTTCCAGGGAAAAATATATAAACCTCTCTAGAAATTGTCCTGTGTAGTGCCGTGAAAAGAGAGTCGGAGGCGGTGTATTAAGAATGGAGTTCCAATCTTTATTATCCATTACTTCAGAGAGGTTAACACATGCACTGCTCTGCCATGATGAGCTAGCAGGAATGGCAGCTAAAGCTACAGGTGTTCCCCACTAAAGGGTCCGTGTGGCAACACAATAAGCAAGGTGAATTATGTCCAATAACGTGTCACCACACCTGCATCAAAATAGTTTTCATTGTTTAGTTTTTAAGAGAATGTTCTGTTTTGCATGCTTGCTTCCCAGAAATCACTGGTATTTGGCTTGTGAGTGATGTTACCAAAACAATGTGAGTTACAAGAAGAACAGGCTGTAATTTAATAATGACATGAGCACCACAAAACACAATGGTTTTCTCAAACCTCAGCAAATTAAACCTTAATTAAGTGTAGAAAGTGAAGCGATTTCTTAGAGGTGTTGGGCCACATATATCATGTATAAGATGTAACAGCCTCAAAACTTAAGCCTATTAGTGATTTAAGTCTCCATCCTTGGCTAATCCTTCATATAGAGACACACCCAATGATTTCTCACAATATATAACTGTTTCATACTCTAAAGTAATTTATCATATAAAACTGAAAGGTCCTTGAGTTATCATGACAACAGACTACAACGTCTGTCTGCTGCCGTTAGTTATGTCTCAGTGGTGTGTAATGAGGTATAAAACTAATGTCTGGACGAGGGGGCGGCCATGCTCATGATTCTCTTAAAAAATACTCAGCTCATTTCCTGTCTCCTTCTGCCTGTCTGCTTAACGTTTTTTTTCCAGACTGTGAGCTCTATAAGTTGGTGCTGATTTCGGCCCAGTTTCTTTCAGTAGGCTACTCCTCGCTGACTTAAGCCATTCATAGCCATACATTATTGTGTAGTTTATATGTATGTGTTTTCACAGCTGTCAGCTACAATGAGGGGCTTTGAATGGGGAGTGAATGAGACCTCAAAAGAGATGGCATCGGTCCAACCCCAGGGACTGATGCTGGGAGTGGCCACGGGCCGGCTTGGCTCATGTCCGAAACCACTTATAGAACTTTGACGAACACTGTGTGATACCACTAATGCAGCCAGCCATGAAACAATAAGTCATTTTTTTAAAAGTAAAATTCAACCGCTGCTTCTAATAATGTGTGTCTGACTGCTCACTTTTTCCTGGCGTCAAAAACACAGCCCACCCAGTATTTATTTACTTACTGTTATACAGACAGGGACTTAGTCATTTCTTTTTTCCACAACAGGCTTAGACAGGATTTGGATAGTGATCTGTGTCCACCCTCATATTTTCCTCTTGAATTTCAAATGGCTCATTTATTATTTCCATCTTTCTTTCAAATAAAGGCAACGCAAAATCAACGCATCGACTATTGGAAGTTGAAAAAAAAATGATTCAATTTTACATCCCTCTTTTACATTAACAAACCAGACATAAGACATTATGCAATACATTAAGTAAACTACTGGTGGGCGGAATCCAAACATCTGTTGTCGGACTTAGTCTTGTTTTCATTCTGTGATTTGAACGTCAGAACGAATAGAAAAAATACTTGAGCTAAGCCTGAAAATCTGCCATTTATGGTAAAATAAATATGTTTGTTCGCAATGATCGAGCTGAAAGCTTGGAGAATAATTAAGTAGTTTACAGAGGAACTGAGTGAGGGACACTAAGTGCGAGAAAGCCACTTCATTGGGAATGAATATTTGATCATCCAGGCGCTATTAGAGTGGATGGTTGTGGTTATGACTCCAAATGATTTTATTGGGCTACACAACTTCTACAGTAAGTGACCACAAGTTGTTCAACATCTGCGAGTGATGTTGAGAAATTTGAGATTTTTCCAATCTGGTCTTTGCATCAGACCAAATACTGCAAGTTCTTATATGTCCTTAAAACCACCAAAGCAAATTACTTTGCCTCATAATATCTTTTGAACATTTTCTATGGAAGCATTTGTTATGCATAAAGTCCATAAAAAACTACAATAGAAACTATTTGTTATACAAGATGTCAGCTTCTGAGATTTTCCACCATTAAAGTTATGTCTAATAAATTATATTAAATGCAACGTGACAGACGGACACACAGACAGCTCTTGTCAAATATGTCTTTTTACTCTGATGCCGACTGACAGACTACAAATGTTTGCCTCAGAGGGACAAAACAGATGACTGCTTGTGTAACTGCATTACTTTTGACAGTACAGTGATACTTAAGATTGCTTCGGCACATCACAATTGTGTCTCCTCCTTGAAACAGCTTCTATCGAAAAAGAAAACCTCCTTTAAAACATAGAGGCATATGTTTTCAAACTTTTTTAAACCTTCATTTAATTGATTTGCTTCTAGATCTTCTAGAAATCCATGACATGTTGTTGTAACACATCAATTGAATAACAATATATTTGAATGATATTTTAGGTCAAAATAAAAGGATGTATAGTCTGAGATAGGTAGGAGAAGTAATCCCCACAGGCTCCTCACACCATGCACGTAATCAATTTCCTTCAACTTGTTCCTTCTAGCCGGCGCTACACAGCTCAATGAACATCGTGCACTGTTAAATCCCCCATATTATCTTTACAGAGCAATGTCTGTGCAATATCCCTGCAATAAAAAAGGATCTATTGTACTTACACATATATGCTCCATGGATCCTTTTGTAAACAGTCTAAATATAAAAACATGCTGTGTTATTTGTATACTTTGTTTGATTTAAAGCATCCTTACACTGTTATGCCATCAGACACAAGTGTGAGTAAATTTAAAATGTATGAAATTAAAAAGTTACATTTGAAAACATGCTGGTACAGTGAGCAGTTTATAATGCACTGTAAATAATGTTTACTCTCATCATCCTTGATTCACCGTCTGAACAAATTATTGATATAGAGCCCTCTACTGGATGAACTATAAAGTGTGAGCTTTGGATATATAATAGACAACATACCAAGTGTGCAGACAGTCAGCTCTCCTCTTTTTTAAACACAGGCCCAATAAAACATGTATGAAAATAACTATTACATACTTAACACACACATTATGTCCATGTGAGTGTCATAAGACCTGTTACTTTTCTCATACTGAAATATTTGGTTTGTGAGGATGTGACCTTTCTGATTTCTGACCAGAAATTACCCTTATCTGGTCTGTCTAAAATATGCTATCATACTCCATAACATTAAGCACTACTTCAAGTACATTGACTCAAATGTTGTACTTTTTGTGACTTTGTAATTAAAGTGCAATAATGGCCTCTGATTTGTCATAGAATAGAAGTATAAAGTAACACAAAGTGAGAACTCAAGCACATTTCTTATCCACCACTGAGAAACAATTATATTTAAACGCTGACATGAGCCATTCTTTATAATCGTTACCTTTGACACCTTATTGTGATTCTTATACTTGTGAACCTTTACTTCACTTGAATGAAGGACCTTTACTTTAAACTGGGAGACCACATGACATTAAGGCTAACGTTGGGATAGTCAATGACTGTCCTTAGTCCAAAATATGTACTATATATATATATATATATATATATACTATACTAGTGTACTACTTAAATTAAGAAGATCCCTCAACATGTTACTGCCGTAAGTCGTACTGAAATGAACTTACAGTTGTCATGAAACATAAATAACAAATAATACAAATTGCAGAAAAAAGGGTTGCCTTGGTACTTAGTGATTTAGAGTGGACAAGGTTCAACATCAATCAATCTCTGCTCTGAGAGAACACAGCATCCTTTACAAAACAGGGAACTGGAAAGAGGTTTCCACTGTTAATCCCGATCCTTTCCCTTCCCATTTTATAACATTGTTGCTCTTCTAAATCATCCTGTCATTTCCTTTTAGCCATTGCATCCGTCTATCTGTCTCTTTACTTGTTTCACTCTCTCTTCAATGGATCCCCCATTACCCCCGCTGTGGTTTCCACTTTAATTTTGGCCAGCAACTGAGAAAGACAGACTCAACTGTGACTGCCAATCAGGCAGCTGGAGTGATACATGTCAGTCTCCATGGTGACAGCCTGCATGATCTGCATGCTGATGTTCTACATTTTCAGCGACGGAGCTGTGGCCGTGGTTTGCTGAGGTATTGGCATCTTATTTCCAGAAATCCTCCGGTACTTTCTAAGAATTGTATTTAAAGTAGGTTGTATTTCCAGTCAAGATAACTGAATAGCTTGAAACTTTGTGCAGACATTACTGATCCCCATAGAGAATTAATCGTACCACAAGGTTGACATTTTTTAAATCTTCATAGTAAAAACAACTGCCTGATTTGATTGACATTACATGTGGCACAGATAACCAAGGTTCAAGAACATTATTTGTATTGAAGAATGGGAATTGGACAAAGTAAACAAACCTTGAGACGATCCCTGCCCACTGAATTTTCTGGGTATCCTGCCAGATCTGCTGGACCAAACGCAACAGATAATAAGGCAGACCCCCTGACCTCAGAAACGAGGGGTTACATATTGTAACCCTAGTTATATTAGCACAGGCGGAGCACTCTACTGGACTCTATGGGTACTACCTCTCAACCATACCATGCAAGCATTCACCTACTGAGACTTCTATAAACGTAGCCGGCCCCCGGGGCGGGCCTACCTGAATGCACGCGCAATCACACCGTATAAAAGGCGGCCTCGCCTCCTGACCGTCATCCTACATCCTCTTCAGCGAGCGGTATAGGACAGACAGTGCCCCGAGTAGAGGGCTCCGCCTGTGCTTATATAACTAGGGTTACAATACGTAACCCCTTGTTATATCTCACACAGGCTCCGCCCTCTACTGGACTCTATGGGTACAGTGGGCGGAGCCCTGATGCATAAACGCGCTGTCGTCCAACAACATCGGCCCCTCCACACACTGCCCCTGACCGGCTTTTGGTTAACAGCCACTGCGCCGCCACTCCCTCTCCTCCAGTTGTGACCGTGGAGAAGACGGGGCCGCAGATCACTTGGCTGGTAGAGCACACTCAGACACGCTTACCTCGTGAAGAGTGTGCATGAAAAAATAGTGAGGAAGGCTCGTGAAATATACTGGCAGAACCATCCTGCCAGGCGTTTCTTGGACAGAGCTTTACCGGCCACACCACCCCCAAAGCACACAAACAGCTGTTCAGTGCGCCTCAGGGCAGTGCGCTCCACATAACATGCAGCACGCACCGGACAGAGGAGGTGCAATCTAGCCTCCCTGGCCCCAATATGGGGTGGAAGATTAGAGTCGAGTAGAGGGACCTGTGTGAGATATAACTGTTTCAGTGACCCGGCTGGCTCCATCGTGGCATCCTGGATCAAGCTATTTGGACTTTACAGGCGGATTGTAACGCTTATTATGTTAGATACTATGCAAATGCCACAGGTGGGCAGGGCTGTAGCCAAATAGTTTCTAAGGCTGTTATCAGAACGAGAGAGATACTTTGTCCTTCTCCCATGAGAGAGAGAGAGAGAGAGAGAGAGAGAGAGAGAGAGAGAGAGAGAGAGAGAGAGAGAGAGAGAGAGAGAGAGAGAGAGAGAGAGAGAGAGAGAGAGAGAGAGAGAGAGAGAGAGAGAGAGAGAGAGAGACTAAATCAAGAGAATAGGGCGCCTTGGATGACGGGTGATGCTGAGCTCCCATCATGGAGTAACAGTAATGAATCATTTTCCCTGAGACTGCTGTAGCATCAGGGGTTGGTGGAGCCCTTGGGATTGCAATAAAGACTCTATGTTCCCAGCACAAGATCCCATGCAATTGGAGCTAGAATGGAAAAGGTAATGCAGAAGTGGAATAGATATTATTACTTCTACATTTTGGCTGCTGCTTGTGCCTAAACAAATGGCAAGTAGACCTAATAAATCAGCGTGGAAGCAATTATTTCAATTACGACTCCGTATTGGGGAGTCATTAACAATTAAATCATATTGAGAATGCACATCATCGGTTAACAACTCACAGGGTTTATTATCTTGTTCAATCGTTCTGCATATCAGAGCTGAAGGTGAGCCCCTCATCAAAAGGAAGGAAGCTGTATTGACAAGCATCTGTAATAACCAGCAACATTAGAGGGTGTCTTTGTGTGTGACAAATAAAAGGTTGAAAGAAGAAAAACCCAAGAAACACACAAGCTGAATTAAGGACCAGGAATGGCTGCCACAAGCCAAAGGTGCTGTCCAAATCCATTATAGCCGGCTGTTGCCATGGTAGCAGCCCACCTAAAATAATTGTATCACCATCCGCTCTCCCTCTCGTATGTTACCACAAGGCACACAATGCCAGCTGGCAATGTCTCTGTAACTATCTTTTTTAGTGTGATGACAGCTGTCAGTACCTCAAGTCTTCATTGGATCGGATCAGGGAATGAAACACCATCTTGCTTGTGCACTCAAGCAGTTACCATCAAAAACATCTATCATTGTAACGTCGGAGTCGATTACACATGATGCAAACACAGCATAATTCATGTTACGCTCTGATACCTTGTGCCAAACCAGTGCCTCTTTTGATCAGAGGTTGTGTCGTAGAGAGGTGGGATACTGTTGATCTTTCCTATTCTTGGAAAGTAATCTCAAACAGGAAACACAATGAGCAAAAGCCCATTAGTGATTCCGATTACCCAATACCATGAGTCAGAAAACTAAATTAATTAACTTGAAGCAAACTTATGATTCTCCATTATCCTCCCTCTGTTGTGGTCTGCTGCAATGAGCTCACTAGCTTGGACAGCCATTCAACTTTTGACCTCAGGTCCCTGTTGCTCAACCAATCCCATATCATGATGCGCTGAGTTCTGGGAACATCATTATAAAAAGAATACTCTGTGACTAATGCATCTGGTGAGGTGCAGAAGGTAGAAAACGTTCAAATCATCTTAAGGCCTGAAGATACTGCGCCAACTTTCCAGAGTTTGGTCTAGTTTTTAAACTTTTGAAACTGCACTGTAAGTAACTGTCAGGTGCCCATGCTGAAACGATAGTCTATAAGAACGTGTCAAGGAGAGACTCTGAGGCATGAACTCAATTGCACGACACAGATAGTGTTCTCAAAAAATAAAGACTTTACTGGAATTTTGCACAGTAATCAAAACAAGGAAAACAAATATACTCTTTCGAGGAAAACTAGCAAGTGATCAATGAGGTAGATCCGTGGGAAGTCCGTGAGGTAATCAGGAACGTGGGTCATAGTAAGACAACGAACTAACAATGAACAGGAGGAAGCTACCACAATATATACACAGGTAAAGGGGACACAGGTGGAAACAATCAGGGCGGGGAAAACAATCAAGGACGCAGGAGACAGAAGGGGGCGGGGAGCGTGGAGGCCTGAAATGAGAGGGATGATTAATTAAGGGAATAAACATAAAGCACAGGGCAAAGGGACATGACAAAACTAACATAAAGAATACACTTTCACTATTAGTTTCCTAGACATGACAGAACGTCGAATAAAGTTTGTAGCAATCCCAAATTCAGGAGGAAAAACTTCCCCTGCTTGGTCAGAAGTTGAGACTAGAGTAACACCTTCTCAAAACAACAATTGACTTTAACCTAACCCATAATTTAGCATTTATAAACACTGTTCAGACATTTAATCATGGTACATACCACTCTATAGTTAAAGCACATATAAGTATATTTTTTGAATGTTTATTGGTTGATATGTCCTGAAGACATATTTTTTTATCATTTCAACTGTGTTTTACAATTGTGTCTATGATTACTAATCAATAAATCTATTCAAATGTAACCAACCATTCAGTCATAGAACTGCTCTAAGGTCTGGTGTTCTGAATTAATGGTGATTAGGTTCAATTGATAGTTGAGTTATGAATTGTCTCAAAAAGTTGGTTGTACAAAAAAAGTAGAAAAAGTAAAAATAAAATTGTGTATTTTTATATTTTCCTGCATGATGCTATCTTATTAATGGAGAAGTTTGTATCCTGATACCTGATACTGAGAAACTATAGGTTACTTACGTAACCCCAGTTCTCAGAGTAACATGAAGTGAGATGTCTCACTATGGGATGCGCCTCATCGCGGAGCAAACAGAAGCATCAATCTCATTACGCCAATCCTGATTGGCTGGTGATCTTGACGTCAGCGTCAGGGAATCACCCCCTATAAGTAGCTTGCGCCACGACGCATGCATCATTAAAAAATAAGCACCTCTTCTCGCTTCACCATAGCAAGGAGGGCCGTCTGGTGAGACATCTCACTTCATGTTACTCTGAGAACTGGGGTTACGTAAGTAACCTATAGTTCTCATTCATAACACTCCGTTCGATGTCTCACTATGGGAAATTGTAGCTCCCGTATTGCCAGACGAGCTTATCTCGAAAATCACCAACCAAACAGAACCTTAACAGGTAGAGTCCCGACTCAACAAGGTGCCCAGCACTGCTCGGGCCACGCTTGGAGCGGAGACGTCTAGCCTGTAAAAGCGGACAAAAGTGAGCGGCGAGGACCAGCTCGCCGCTGCACAGATGTCTTGGATGGAAACACCCTTGAACAAAGCCCAGGATGTAGCCAGGCCCCGAGTCGAGTGAGCCCGCAGACCCGAAGGTGCTTGCAAACTCTGACTCGTATAGGCCAAAGCAATTGCTTCCACAATCCAGTGGGAGAGCCGTTGCTTAGTAACAGGCTTGCCCTTGTGAGGGTTAGCCCAGGACACAAAGAGTTGGTCATTAAGACGAAGCTCCTTTGATCTGTCCATATATGTGCGTAAAGCACGGACTGGACACAACAGATCCTGCCGCTGTTCCCCGGAGGAAACCAGCGGCGGAGGAAATGCCTCAATGTCAATTGGTGTACACGAACCAACCACCTTTGGTGTAAAGGCAGGGTTGGGCTTCAACAACACTCTCGTTTGCCCTGGGGCGAACTGAGTGCATGAAGGATGTACAGACAGCGCATGAATATCACTGACCCGTTTGGCGGATGCCAGGGCCAGTAACAGCACTGTCTTGATTGACAATGGTTTCATGTCAGCTCCTTCCAGGGGTTCAAATGGGGTCATTCTGAGCCCATTTAAAACCACTGCCAAGTCCCATAAGGGCACCAGTGACCTGGAGACAGGGAGGAGCCTGCGAGCTCCCTTCATAAAACGGCAGACCAAAGGATGTTGGCTAGCCGTCTTACCCTCAAAGCCCACATGGCATGCAGCAATAGCAGCCAGGTACACCTTGATCGTGGAGAAAGCTCTGTGTTTATCGATCAAGTCCTGTAGAAATGATAAAATCACCCCGACAGGACTTTAGGCGCTTTCACACTGCGGTACTTTTCCCACAAAGGTTCATGTGAACTTAGTTCATGTGAACTCTTTTATCGCGTTCACATCAAAAAGAGCCGGTACTAAAATTAGTTCATGTGAACCTTTTTACCCCCTCAAAAGTCCCTGCTAGAGAGCAGGGACTTTCGAGCGGCTCTTTTGTGAGAAAAGAGCTATATTTCTGATTGGCTGGAAGGATTGCAAACCACGCCCCGTAAAACTCCCAAAAAGTGTTGTGAAGCCGCCATTTTATTATCCTCGCATTAGCATTATTAGCATTAGCCCAGCGCAGAAACGCAGAGAGACTAACTTATGGCAACACAAAATAAAACATGGGAGTGGTGGAGATGAGGAGGTGTCGGCGTTCTGGCGATTTACTCGGAAGGCTAACTCCGGGGACTTCCGGCCGGGGACTTTGGGCGGCAGTATACGCCGTGAAGTGGTTTGCGGCCTGCCAGTAAGCCCAAAGCAGAAGAAGAACAAGTGACGTCAGCGGCTTCATTTGCCTAATCCACCCCCAGGGACTTTTTCCAGTGTGAACGCGATCTATATTTAGTTCATGAGAACTAAAGAGTTCTCATGAACTAAGTTCACATGAACCTTTGTGGGAAAAGTACCGCAGTGTGAAAGCGCCTATTGAAAGGAGATGTGTCCTTCTTGAAGGCACCACTCCTCAAACACCCTCCACTTACAGTCATAAAGAGACCTGGTGGAGGAAGCTCTCGCAGTCTGAATAGTGTTTATCACCTTCTGAGGGAGTCCCACTGTATTCAGATTGTACCACTCACGGGTCAGGCCCATAGTGCCCCGCGCTCTGGACGTGGATGAAGGATCGCCCCCCCCCGCCTGAGACAATCTGTCCCTGCGTAGAGGGGGCTGCCATGGCTGCCCGCACAACAGCCGATATATCTCCGCCAGCCCGTACGTTGCGGGCTAAGGCGGAGCCATCAGGATAAGTGTGTGGCGTTGCTCCTTCACTCTGGCCAGAGTTGGGGATATCAGAGCCAGGGGTGGTAACGCGTACAGAAGACCCGGAGGTCAATCGTGTACGAGTGCGTCCACGCCTAACGGTGCGTTTAAATCGTGCATTGAACAGCTGTCATTGAGCATTTTCTCTTTATGCGAACAGATTTAACGCGGCTCTGCCGTAACACACCCACAGCGGACTCACGATCCTTGGATGTGGAGTCCAGTCTGCATAGAGTGGTGCACCTCTGGACAGTAGTTATGTCCCGAGGTTCATCACTCCTGGTACATGCGTCACTCTCAGAGAGAGGAGACGTCTGCCGCTCCAAGGGATAAGTTTGTGTGCCAGTGTGTGTGACTGGAGACAACGCAACCTCCCTTGGCGGTTCATACACGATACTGTGGTCGTGTTGTCTGTCCTCACGAGGACATGGTGTCCTCTGAGAGAAGGCAGAGAGCGTTTTAGGGTGGGGAACACCGCTAAAAGCTCCGGGTGATTTACGTGCGCCCGCTGGAGGTCTCTGCTCCAGAGACCCCTCACCGGGCGACCTTCGTAAATACCCTATCAGCCTGTCAGACATGCGTCCGTGGTGGCCACCTTCCGTGAAAGGACGGCACCCGTAGGCGCGCCCCGTACTAGAAAAGTCGGGTGCGGCCAGTGGCGTAGTGCCACTACGCATTTCATAATAACCAATACTCTCCACACGCCGTGGCGTGCGGGGTTTGGTTTTATTATGAGACCCATGTTGAGCAGGTGCTTTACGAGGACATTTGTCTGCGTAATCTGACTCTGCTCGGCAGGCATTATAGATAAAACCCTCCTTTCTAGGAGAGAGAGAATCTCTCTCTCCAGAATATGGGTTGACTCCCCCCGGGCTTGTGAATACAGATAGCCCGAGAGGCGAGGGGGGGTGACGGTGACTTGGAGTCTGTAGCTCCGTGTAACCGTCTTGAGAAACCCAAGCAGATGTCGTGAGCATCTCCCGCTGTATGCTCCTTAGAGCCAGCTGAGATGTCACGTCTCTTCCCCTCTGAGTCTCTATTTGTTGTGTTATGGGGCCCTCCAGTGTCTGAGCACTGTGGTGCCCCATTTCGACAATCCCCACCGACACAGCGCATGCGTGTGGCGGTGGTGCCCTTACGGCTCCAGCCGGCACTGCGAATGCGCGTGGCGATGGTGCCTTCACAACCCCAGCCGGCACTGCGCATGCGCGTGACGGTGGTGCCTTTACAGCTCCAGCCGGCACTGCGCATGCGCGTGACGGTGGTGTCTTCACGACCCCAGTCGGCACTGCGCATGCGCGTGACGGTGGTGCCTTTACAGCCCCAGCCGGCACTGCGCATGCGCGTGACGGTGGTGCCTTCACAGACCCGTCAATTGTCCGCCCTTTGAGAGAGGCCGTAGCTGCTCTCAGAAGGGGAACAGTTGACGGACTGTTTATTGTTTTTCTTTTCATTTTTCCGAGCTGCGCCCTTGGCTTGAAGCCTGGATGCGTCAGCGGAAAATGATTTGTGACAGAAAAATCAATAAGTGTGTGACATGTGTTTATGCGGACTTGAGGATGGTGTTGAGGCATCTCTCGAGGCGGCGGGAATACATTTAGAGCTGGGGAACCGTAGACTTCCAGCTCCGTCACAGAGGGGAGAAGGAGGGGCTGTCGCGCCGCTCACTTCTTCTTCCTCGACTGCTGGCCGAAATTCTGGGTTGGCTGCGCCTGGGCTGCAGCCGGAACCGGAGATTTTCTAGCCCAGCTCGCCCTCGTCCCCTGCCTGGGCTGGGGACTCGGGGCGGACTGCGACCTCTGCGCTTTCGGTATTTTTAACCGAGCTGGGTTCGCAGCTTGGACGAAGGGCTGCCGCTGCGAAGGCAGCGGCTGGGCCCTTCGAGGGAGGCAGAGGTGGAGGGCCTCGTCCTCCTTCTTTTTCGACTCACATCTGCTTTGCATGGAGGCAAGAGCGGAGCCGAAAATCCCCTCGGGAACGATGGGCATGTCAAGCACATCCTCCTTTTCCCGGTCTGGGAGATTGGTGAGGTTGAGCCATCTAGCTCTTTCCTGCACCACCATGATCCCCATTGTTTTGCCCGTGGCCTGGACGGCGCAGCGTTGGACACGGAAACAAATGTCTGTGACCGCGGCCAACTCGTCCAGAACGGCCGGTCCAGGATTACTCGACATATCCTCACAGAGCTCCGCTTGGTATGCGGTTAGCAGTGAGGAAACGTTCAGAGCCCTGGCGGACAACGCTGCGGCTCTGTAGGACCGTTCTGTCATGGTTGACTGGAAACGGTCCACCTTCGCTGGCAGCGTTGGGTTCCTGCTTGGTGACGGGCCCATCCTCGGTAGGAGGTGGGTTGCCACCAGCAGTTCCATCGGCGGTATGCGGAGCAGGCAGAGCCTCTCCATACCGTCGCAGTCTAGGGAGGAGGCACCCTGGATTGGGGCCTTGTTGGTAAAGGGTCGGTCCCTCCACGAGACCGACACCTCATCCAACATCTCCGGGAAGACCGGGAGGAGTTGCCTCCTTGTCCTCGTTGCTTGGGGAGAATGTTTCCCCTCGTAACGGGACCTGGCGGTCTCCTTGGCCCTTTCGGGCCACGGGATGTCTAGCCTGGACGCAGTGCGCTGTAACGCGGCCTGCAGGTACCTGCTCAGACAGGGCGAAGCTGGTGTGCTATCGCCCGGGAGAGCAGCCATCGCTCCCGGCTTTGCCGTTTGAGCCGATGACATGAAGATATATTCTTCTTGCTCATCCGAATCAGACAGGAGGGACTCAGAGGTGTCCTCTTTGTCCCCCATGTAGTCTAATTCCAGGACATTCCCCGCGGGTGAGACCATGGTGAGGTCTCGCCGGGAGCTCCCGCCTGGTGAGGCGTGGGGCTCCGTTCCCGCGTCTCTTGCCGCCACCGGGTCCCGGCCTGACACGGCGTGGGATCCCGGTTCCGCAGCTGCCGCTGTTAGTGAGCCCCAGACCGACATAGTGAGGGGCTCAGTCTCTGCAGCAGACGCCCCCGTGTCTTGATTGCCAAACGGCGAATCAGTGGACATGAGGGAGTCCTGTTCCAACAAGCTAGCTTGGTGTGCTAGCCGTCGGTGGAGGCTCTTTCGGGTGAAAAGGGCGCAATGCCCGCACGAGCCGGGGTTGTCGATAGCCTCCTGGGCGTGTTTCAGCCCGAGGCAGGACGGGCAGACCTTGTGTGAGTCTGTGCCTGCTATCTTCAACCCGCAGCCGCATGACCGAGCCTTCGAGTCCCTGACTCCTCTGGTGTGAGGGGGAGAGGCGTCCATCTTGTTCGCCTCGTGGCGTGGAGAGGACCCGTTGTAACAGGTACGTCGTTGAGAGAAAAAGTGTTACCAACCCGTCCTTAATCCGGAGAAAAAGGGGACGGTGTGGGTCCTTTGTTCTCAAAGAATATTGACTGGTGTGTCAATATACTTCTAATCCTTTTCTCCTCCGTGAGAGAGAAAAAGAAAAGCGTCCTCGCTACCGTGGTGTCGGTAGTAAGGGGAAGCTAGCTAGCAACGGGTGCGTAGCTAGCTTGAGAAAAATCAAAACCTTACCTTACTTTCCGGGGAAAGAACGGCGAGGTCGATTTTAATACTAACTGGCGTTAGTATTACCGTCTTCTTGCGAAGCAGAAGGAGTAGCCGGCGAGCGCCCGTCGACCGAAATGGTTATATTTGGGTTCAGTCTGTGGACCGTTAAGCTTGTCCGGCTACTATAGAGATGTGCTCTGAAGCGAGAAGAGGTGTTTGAATGATGCATGCGTCGTGGCGCAAGCTACTTATAGGGGGTGATTCCCTGACGCTGACGTCAAGATCACCAGCCAATCAGGATTGGCGTAATGAGATTGATGCTTCTGTTTGCTCCGCGATGAGGCGCATCCCATAGTGAGACATCGAACGGAGTGTTATGAATGAGAACAAGGATCTCTCAGGAAACTAGAACTCGTCATCACAAGGACAAGACACCGCTGGGAAGGCAGGGAAAGACTGGTGAAAATAATCACACAATCCCACAGGAGGGAAAAAACCAAGAGAGGAAGTAAACACTGATAGAGGGGGTGAGAACATTTCAAAATAAAACACTGCAAATCGTAAAATAATGATCATTTAGCACCTTAAGCCAGATATGTCCCTCATACAGTAGGTTGGTAGAGACCAAAACAGATCTAATCTTGGACTTTTTGGGTTGACAGAAGCATTTTTCTAAAGAAACGCAAGTTGTGCTCAAAATTAAAGGTCACCTCTTATGCAAAATCCACTTTTCATGTCTTTTATACACTGAACAAAAATATAAACGCAACACACTCTGGGGGGGTCCGAAAACCAGTCAGTATCTATCTGGTGTGAGGGCTAGGGTTAGGGTTAGGGTAATGTTGTGAATCGAGTGGCCCATGGTGGTGGTGGGGTTGTGGTATGGGCAGGCGTATGTTATGGACGACGAACACAGGCCACTCGATTCACAACATTACCCTAACCCTACCCCTCACACCATATACTGACTGGTTTTCGGACCCCCCCAGACCCCCCCAATAAAGCAAAAATGCACATTTCAGAGTGGCCTTTTATTGTGGCCAGCCTAAGGCACACCTGTGCAATAATCATGCTGTCTAATCAGCATCTTGATATGCCACACCTGTGAGGTGGGATGGATTATCTAGGGAAAGGAGAAGTGCTCACTATCACAGATTTTTTCAGATATGTGAACAATATTTGAGAGAAATGGTTATTTTGTGTATATAGAAAATGTTTTAGATCTTTGAGTTCATCTCATGAAAAATGGGAGCAAAAACAAAAGTGTTGCGTTTATATTTTGTTCAGTGTAGATAAAAGTGTGTAGGAAAAAAAGATTATCTCTCTTTTTGTCCTGATCCATTTATATAAAAACTATAAAAACAGATTTTGGCCACTTGTGTATTTTTGGGTTGGCAAACATTAGCCAATAACAAGCCAAGGTACCTGTGGTGTCATTATTGTATAGCCATTACATTGTGAAATTAACATCAACTCAAAACACATTTTATCATACTTAATAATAATATGTAGGAAATATGTATGTGAAAGGGGTCACTCTGGAGAAATTACAATTTCAAATAGCAGTAGAAAACAACATCAATATTAAAATAACATTCCTTCACTCATTATGTACTTGGTTTACTTTTCCGACTGCTAATCAGGATATGCATAATTACAGTGAGATTGTTTAGTATTTTGAATAAGACCTTCTATGGTTGCCCTAAGCAAGAGAAAGTGTGTCTGCCTTGACTCATTATCATTTCATACAACAGCTCTGATGGCTATCAGCATTTCAATTATCTTTGTGGATATTCAATTTAGCACGATGGTCTCAAAACAACCCACTGTATCTCCCTCAGATAGAATTAAGTCTCCAAACCAGCTCTCAGAATCTCCAGTGTTGCTCATTATTCCCTGTGATGATAAAATAAAACTTCTTGCCATAGTGTGTGTATGTGTGGGTGGGTGGAGATACCAGATACCGCTTAAATTGATTCTTCTGCCAATTGATTCATCTCATGCTGAAATGGAGACGGTGATAATCTCTCAGTCTCTCCAATTGAGGTTTTTTTGATGGTGTGTGACTGAGTACAAGCCTGCTGCTCATTGATTGGAATACAGAGTGCACATTAAATCTGTACATATTAGTTCAAAGGTTTATCAGGCGTCTGTTGGAATGTTTTTGGGCTGATAACTGCTTCAGATACTCTGTTGTCATCCCACCTCTGTAATGGCTTGGATTCTGCAGCTGAAAATAAGCATGAAGATGTGGCCTTGAAGAAGTTTGCTGATGTGATAAAAAACAAGGCCTTGGGGGAAATTCACTACATTAATAATCACATTATAATGTGAGTGGTACATGTCGGCAAAGTCTCTAGAGATTGCAGCTGTTCTTTTTAAAAAAGGTGTATTTATTTGTTTTTCTCTTTTTGAGACTCACCACCTTGACCATTTCCACTGTCTCCTTCAGATCAGCGTTATACAGTAGTGGAATACATTTGGATTAATTGCAGCCCCGGTGCACGCTAGCTGCGCTTAGCTTGGAGACTGCTGGGATGCTAGCGGAGGAATCATCTGCCACCTCTTCCCTGCACTGTATATCCCTTGTCATTGCACCGCAGAAGCCTTGCCCGCTAAAACAGAGGTAATTAAATCTCCCCGCACTCATTAAAAATACAGCTGTCTACCACCACTAAACGAATGTACATTTTCATTTCATGGTGCTGAGAGAGGGGGAGCCTGATCTTCGGCAGACATCGAGCCCCTGCCAGCGCCGTGCAGAATGACTGCTTCCTTTAAATAACTGTCCTTTTGTTTCCTGCGGAATTACATAGGGAAATGGCCTGTGTGTTATATAATTTTCGGATTAGGTGCAGTCATGGATCTCTTGATATACGGCTGGGAACAGTGGTGGTATTCAGGTGGGTTCTTTTTAAGAAGGGAAAGGTATATGGTAGGAAATGTTAACTGATTTTTAATTGGCTTTTCCTATTAAAAAGCTCAGATGCTCCTCCAAGATTAACACTGGGAAACTTGTGCAAGGTTAAACACTAGTTGACATGCCATGCACATTTTCTCTCCATTAAGAAGAAGAATGGTTTTGCTGATTCATAAAGATTGGACTAAATTAAATACTGTACGCCCTGCGGAAGTGTGATGCTCTGAGTGAGGGAGGAAGTCAGACACTTGACTGAACTTTAATGATGAATACTTTTTTATGGCAACTCACACAGCTGTTGTAGTCAGAATACTACTACAATTAGGGCACGGAAGCCAAAACACAAGACTCATCATCAAACAAGAATTTCATTAAATAACATTTGTTCATTTGTTAGATGAAAGTATAATTTACCAAAGGAATACCAACAAATCGATATTTTGGAGGAAATACAGAAACCGAAAATAACATTGCCAATTTAAAAAGACAATATGCAGTGCAGATGTAAAAAGAAATAAGTCAAACTTCTGCGAAAAATTAATAAAAGGTTATCCGCGTATTACCAGCCAATGAAAACAATCTGTTTGGAAGAGCATTCGATAAAATGTGTTCTGATAGGTCCATGCGTTGTGTTGGAAGATTCTGTTGGTAGAAGGACTAAAACATTTGTTAACAAAAATCCCATTTTTAATTAGGTACTATGCCTGTTTTCCATTATGTCTGAAAAGAGGTTGATATGAAAATTCACATGCTTCACTATAAATAAAAAAAAACACCTCAAGTTTGAAATGCATCTTGAGGACTGTGAATGTATTCACTTGGCCCTGGGTGGATTTAAGAGTGCATGAAAAATTCCAGCACAGGAAAAACATGCTGCGGTGAATGACAGTTATGCGCAGGCGACGAGTACAGTCAGGACCTTTTCCCACGAGTGATGTGGTTCATAAGGGAATACAATTATTATTGCATGAAGCCACTATGGTCAAATAAGGAGATTGCATTGCCTATCACTGGCATTGAGTCAGAAACAGAGATGCTGTGAGTTGCAGAGCTCTTGCGGTACATTTTAAGATTTCATTTCACTTTCATGGCAGGGGCATGGGGTCTGAAGATGTGCCTACCCCTTCTGTCAATCATCCAGGCAAACCCACCGAAGCAGATCTATAATTCAACTACAGGGGAGCTCATACAATTCATAGGGGCCGGTGTTTCGCTTCTTTTTCCCCCATTTTTTTTCTCCTCCTCAGTGTTGCATTTACTCTTTAATTCCACAGCCAAAGCTTAGACCTGACGTATTGACCACCCAGCTCTACCGTCTCTTAGACAGTAAGGTAGCACAGGTTGAAGCATAGATATCCCAAAATCCAATTATCTAACTGACTTACAGAGGGAGAAAAATGAAGACCAGATGGCGGAATGTGTTCGTTCAGCTGTCATCAATTTGTCCTGTTCTCCTGTTTCCACTCATTTCAAAGCATGAGTTTCCTACAACAGATTTCCTCATTTACAGCTGTCAGCAGACTCCAATGATGGTGGTGTCCTGGTGTTAAACATGCTTAAAGACACATTTATTTTCTTGTTTGAGCAAAATCTAATGCAATGTGTAGATTTTCTCAAAAGCACTTTTTTTGTCAGGTGATTGAGACTGTAGCGTCAGCAATTTTAAGATGCAATACAAAACAATTAATAAAGTGGAACATTATGTCAGCGGTTTATAGGTGGAGACAACTCCATGATTCACGTTTAAACAATGTTTTATAAAGCAAATTAACTATACAGATGGGATGGGATAATCAGTGGTGTGTGATGAGCAGGAGTGAAGATGTTGTGTCAATGTTGTAAAGTGCAATCTTTACAGGCAAGGCAAAAGGGTAAACCAACAAAACCAAAGTCTGTCTGTTAGGGCAGCCAGGAGAGAGAGGGGGAGGCCTAAGTACCTGCAGCACACCATGACCAGGTGTGCGGAGTTTCATGTAATTAGTGACCTGTGGCACACATGAGAGGCAGACACACTCATGATGTCACCCACAGGGGAATCACAATTTGGATAAATATCAATAGAATCAATTAACTGGAGGCCAACCTTTCTCTCATTTATTTTTCCTAAAATTGCTCCGTTTTTTCTCTGAGTAAAGAGTATGAAGAGTTTTTTCCTGGTTGGGTTTGTCAGGGTAGTGCTGGTTAGGTGAGACACAACATCACGGCCACACACTTTGCTTTCATAACAGAGCTGCGGAGCACAGGGCTATAACGTGGACAGCTCCCAGCTAAATTACAGGAACATGTCTCCAAGTACCTACCACAGACAAGTTATTTTTAAGG
The DNA here is from genome assembly GCF_902827175.1 of Gymnodraco acuticeps. Classification (NCBI taxonomy): domain Eukaryota; kingdom Metazoa; phylum Chordata; class Actinopteri; order Perciformes; family Bathydraconidae; genus Gymnodraco; species Gymnodraco acuticeps. Next base: position 14,815 of record NW_022990723.1, on the reverse strand, counting down.
CCCCAAACCAATGTTTCTAATGTCATTGTACTCAACCATAACACCAAAACAGCCACCAGCGAGGACTCTGGAACAGGCTGGAAGATGACTTGCAGACCTCAGAGCACTTTTCTTTTAAAAACAGTATTTTGTATTTAAAGGCCTGCTGTGGACTCATTTTGGAGAATATCCACTCCAGTAAGGGCCTGGCAATTATACAGAATAAATACATTTCACTTTTAGCTTTTTAATGTACTTTTCTGACTCAGAAGACATATCTAATACAAGGACAAACAAATCACTGCACTGACTCTGAACACTGATCAGAGTTTCAGTTTGTTTTGTGGTGACGGGGTCTCATCTGTGTTTACCAGAGGTCAAGCCATGGGAGTCCACTGAACTAGTGTGTGCCCATGTAACATGTGAGCTAACGTTAGCTAGACAGCAGTCTGCCGATATCAGGCTGATGTCAAGAGACAAACAGCAGGAGCAGAATAATTAGTGTGCTGACCTCTCTGCGCCGATATTAATTATAAAACTGCTCCATTCAGTTCAAACATCTTATGGTACTGAGAGTCCAAACTGTATGGGATTAGCAGTATCTTTTTTAAATATGCATAACAATATCGTTTAATTAAATTGTACTTTCGCTGCATTTTGCAAAAAGCCAAAACACAATTAGATTTTTGCATGTTGCCTAGCCCTAGTTCCACTTTATTTTAATATAGAAGCTTCCCCCCAACCCTAATTAAAATAGCCTCCTTGCTGTTATGATTACAACATTCCCAGTTGAGAGAGACATTGCCAAAAACAGTTCAGCTTCATGGCAACAGATCAGATGTATACACATTTAAGACTGCACACGGATGTGGTTTAAATAACATTAAAAGATCAAATTCCAGGTGTTGTTTCTCAGTTTACATCCATCAATCGTCAATGCCCACTCATCCTGTGCAGCATCATGGGGGCCTGAGCCTACAGAAAACACAGAATAAGAGAGGGGTACATCCTGGACGAGTTGTAGGGGCTAACACTATAGAGAGACCACCACTCACACCTAAGGGCAATTTAGAGGTGCCAATTCAAGGCAGGGAGATTCAAAGTAGGCAACACTGCACGGCCTTGCTGCATGCAATATATAAGAGGAAGGGTGCAATTCTGAAGTGGGGCACTTGCAGCACTATCTAATAGTCTTGCAAATCAAAGTCCTGTACTGAACAAGCAGGAGGGTCCCATGCAGGTACAAACAAGCGTATTCATTATGCATTTCATCACATCTGAGAGCAGCTTTGTCAGATGTGGGTCTAGGAGACTCTTTTGTGGATGTGTGGCTGGCTGCCGTACATAAAGACCTGGAACATAAGCAGCAAGTTGCTTTATGTCTTGAATACTAGTTGCAGTAGATCTCGTATTTTTACATGGCAAGAGCAATTGCCCTTCAATTACCATTGCGAGGGCATGATGATATCTGGGCATTATACGCTCCGCTGATGTGCCGGCGAATCGTGCGAGCATCAATGTTTGATGATGAAGCACTTTGATTAATCAGTGGAGACTAGTTGGGAGACTCCCCGGCAGTAAAGAGTATCCAGGGAGGTATCTTGAAAGGCAAGTGGTTGCACTTCAATGCCCCCGACTTCCGTTGAAAAAGAAGGCAGGAAAGGGACAATCAGCACTTTATCTCCCTTTCAGACCTGGCTTCCGCTCGGAGAAGAGAAAAGCAGGTGCCAGGTGTTCAGAAAGTCAGAGCGATATGGACGTGACGCTCTGGTGCTGACCCCGCTGAACTCCGCCTTTATGAAAAGCCCTGGAAAGTCTCCTTTATGATCACAGCGCTCACAGAGAGGCGATGGGGGTGAGCTCTTTGAAGGCCCTGTCAGTCTGCTGCTGTCGGAAGCTCCAAGGTACCTTTTCATAATAATGTCCTAATTCAAAAAGCAGACCATATTGAGACCACAAATTGTTTAGCTGAGGTATGCACTAAACTTGTCTCAAGTCTTTATGCACATGCTCCGATCAGATCAGATGTTGCAGGGTTCTTTTTTATTAAACTATTTATCTCCTTTGCTGTTGTTTTTTTAACTGGCCTTTCTCACTCATGCAAAATGCCACGACTCCAGGCAATATATCACTCTTCAAGGTGGACGTTTTTAACATGTGGAAGCTGAGTTTGGTTTTCTCCCTTTTTTTTTATTCCAGTGAAGTTTCAAAGAAAAACAGCCCCAGTGTTTGAACAAGAGAAAACAAGTGGCTGTACTTTGGCAAACCAAGTAATCTTGGAACGTATTTATCCAAACAAAGCCTGGTCCAATACCATCCCACTGTGGCTTCCCAATGGTTTTCTGCATCATCCACCTCGAGACCTACAAAAACACTGGGAGCCTCGGGGCTATTTTCAGATTTCCTTGCAGGGATACAACACTTAGTGGTTGAAAACAGTCTTTCTCACTCCGCTGTGTTTGTTTGTGCAGGTAACATCTGCACTGAGTTTGGTGTCTGATAGCTAAGATTAGATATGGAACGTACAGTACATCTGTAGATTTTACCCACTGTAGATTTCTGTTTAAAGAACAAACTATACCAAATTGTGCAAGAGAGTGGATGAGTGCTAACATGTGAGCAGGAGACTTGTCTTTCTTTATGTCCACTGTATATTTTCATTTGTTCATAATAATGCGTACAAATATGGGTGTCTTTTTTAGACTTTATTACTTGAAAATCCAATGGCTCACAATAATGACAGACATTTTACATTTACTTTAATATAACCCCAGCCAATCACAGTATTGTCATGTATTACCTTTACAGGGAATTAGAGAAAATTATATTGACCTAAATAAACCTGGGACCTTTGTAATGCCCCTCTATTTCCCGTCTATATATCTTCACTGTCAAATAAAGACATCCAACGCTTAAAACATTGTGTACCAATTGAACACATTAACACTAGATTCAAAGTGAAATCATTGAGCTTTAGAATTGATGGAAGATCAAAAATGTTCGGACAAAGCCAAGCTGGCTTTTTCCCATACAGTAGCTACCAGTATTTAGGCTAAGCTGAGCTAAGCTCAGCCAGTGGCTCAAATATCAAACTTTTCATTTTCACATTTATATTTTGTTTTTCTTTCCAATTCCCTCCCTTATATTTGTTATAGAATATAATTGGGAGGGATGAAACCCTCTTTTAATGGTCACACATGCAGAGCACACAGCACACACAGTGACATTTGGCCTCTGCATTTAAACCCATCCTAATAGCAGGAGTCTATTATAGGAGCAGTGGGCAGCTATTGTACAGCGCCCGGGAGCAATGGGAGTGAGGGGGGAAGGGAGGTGTCCGGTGCCTTGCTCAAGGGCACCACGGCCAGGGCAGACGGGTGAACTGGGACCTCTCCAAGTGATTTAATGATGAAGTGGAATTTAGAATCCTAACTGAAAGTTGTAACAAATGAATAAATAACACATTTTACAATCTCTGCCCTTGCACTACTGTATCTGGAGAAATGGTTAGTTTGGCACATTTTCATTATTTTGTGTGAGGGTTTCATGAATAAAATAAAACATTTAAAAGTGTTTCAACATACTTTCGACGAAAGGTAAAAGTGAATGCATCATTACTGATCTTTTTCGACATGAAGTCTCGGTCAAATCTCCACTAAATGCACTAAATGCATTATTTATTACCAACATACTAAACTCCTGCTCAGTTGTCACTTTGAAGCTTCAACATAATTTTCTGTCAACATTAGCAAAAAGTCAATTGTTGTGGGTTAATAGAAAGCACAAGGGCAAAACCACAACTGTTTTCAGCTTGTGGAATTACAGTAAGTTGTACATTTGTAACTGTCATTTGAACATCAATTGAAGCTGTAAAAGACAGAAAAAAAGTAAAAGCAAAAACTCGCAAAAGCTGATTTCACGCACAAGCTTTCATCTTGTACTTAATTTAATCAAACCTTAGTCATCGTGTTTTAATTAATCCGATTTTTTTCTTTTATAGTATTATTTTTGCTCAAAACACTGTATTATTATTAGGAAAGAAGATACAAAACACCAGCTGAATCTTAAAGATTTCTCTGCCATTCTTCCCGTGTCTGCCCTGTATTCGAGGGGGGGAGCACGAGCCTTCATGGAACCCCTTACAAAACCTGAAATGAGAGCTTGTACTCTGTCAGGGCGTCATCACCCAGGTGTGTCCAACAAAAGCTCCAGCAGATCCAACCAGTGACCCCTGGGAAAGGTCATGTAAGACTCCAATCTAAATTCCTGTCTGACAAAACCCTTAAAAAGCTGTCTGAAAAGGCGGTCCATCCACAATGCAGCGCCCCGAAAAGGCTATTCAGCCAGCGAGGCTTCAATTGAGACATTTGGAATGCGGCGTCCCTCTGGAAAAGGTGGAGCTCTCGGTTAAAGTTTCTAAATTAACGGGGGTTTATAACTACTGTAGGTAGCTAACTGGCTTTGCTAACTGGCTTTGCATGGCACTCCTGCCAAGGCCTCAGAGCAGGGCTGCCAGAAAAAGCCCAGAGGAGGGGTTATTATTCTGGCCTACATTCTGTCTCAGAGGTGCCCACAGCCTGTCCCTCACAATTATTCAAAGTGTGACTGTGTGGTAGGGTTTGGTATCAGTGAAATGCAGACTCCCTTCTTGTTGCCCTCTCACATCCACCCAGCTCTCCCTCTTCCTCTCTGTCTCTTTTGCCACTTCAGCAGTTTCACCACATGCAGAATGGAGGAGCTAGCCAGAAGGTTTTTCAAGGGCTTGAGCCCTTTCAGCCTTTGACAACCATGGCTGTGCAAATGCAGAGCTGTGACCTTGGCAACAGCTCTTATCCCGCTCTATTTCAACCCACAGGAGGAGGGGATGTTGTTCCTGATCTACGCTCTCGCTAACTGCGCTTGCGCCTCACTAGCACTTGAATATCTCAATTGAAAGCTCAAAATTATAAGATGTGTGAAGATAACAAATCCCATAAGACATCATTGTTCTTTGATTGAAATAAAAGAAAATGAGGGTGTGTGTAATCGTGAGCTGTGAAGTGAATTTTGGACAGGATGCTTAACAAAACATGAAGCCTGTCATACATTCCTGCAGACCACGACTTTAAAATTCCCTGTAGTTTTATCAAGGTGTGCTGGATTTAAAATGCACCCATTGGAAGCGTGTGCTCACAGATATTTGGTATTGAAGGGCTGTGAGCATGGAGCAACATGGAGCTGCTCTCTTACCGGCTAGTCTGAGAAAAACAGGAATACAAAAAAAAAACACTGAGCTGACAGTGTCTCTCTGTTACCCCAGTAGAATAGAGTTGCACTGGCATAACAGGACAAGGCTCTCCCCTCTCTCCCTCCCTCACTCTATTGACTCAGTGGATAATCTTGACTCCCCAGAAAATCCTTAAGCAGCTGGCCACAACCTTGTGCTTGAGTGCACATGCATACAATATCTTCCTCCAGCCCCGGGGCTGTTTCCCCCCCCTTTCCCCCCCCTTCTTCTTTCCCCAGTTCTCCAGTGAGTTCCTGAGCCAACATGTCTGGAAAAAGGCAGGATTTGTTGGTAGGGACTGGAAGCTAGTGCCAAAATCAACACCGCTCCTCTCCTCGGGGAGACCTGCAGCAAATTGGACTCAAGCTTGGTTTGTGCCTCTCGGACGTGCGTGAGGCTGACGGCTTCAACCGCTAGGCCCCGCAGCGAACCAGAGAAGCCTGTGTCCACTTTTGTTTAAAAAAAAAACAGCAACCCACAAGCAAAGTGGTGTAGCAAATTGTACACAGTTCAAATGGACTGATTCCCTGTGTAAACAGGTAGGCCGTTAGAGAGTTGGTTTTGATTTGTGACCGTATTAGTGGTTTCCTTCACTCTGGCCCACAGGTATGACAGCCAAACAGAAAGTCAGTCTACATCTGTGAATGCTAAAATAACAATCTGAAGTATTGATTCCTAGATATACCACTGGCAGGCAATGAATTGTAGCTGTGGGTTGGAGTAGAAACACAAATTAGTCATGAATGAAAAGGCAGAGCAGGGTGGTTGTACACTGTCAGGTTTTATTAGTTTCTCAACAACATTGTACTGAGATAACAGAAGGTGGCGGGTAAGCGGGTTCAAGCTTGTATAGCTTCAGAACATCCTTTGTATCATAAAGGCCGCTAGACACCAACCTGAGACCAAAGAACGCGTACCGATGGCGTCCCGACTTTTACGTCCGCTACATCGCCTGCGTCGGCTACACCGCCCGCCTACGAACCACACCGCAAAGACTTCAGTTGACGAGTGGCAATACTCATAATGTCCTTACTGGTGTCCTTACCAGCAGGCAGCGGTAGGTGTATTCGTCATTCAAAAGAGGCAACAACCGGAATACAGACTATACCACCGAGAGAAGAACAGAAAGAAAGAAACTCTTGCGTCCAGGTGAGATTGAAAATGAAAAAAATTAAACCGTCTGTGTGTGCCTTCTTAATCGTTTGTTTTGGTCCCTCAATTCCGCTTCGCTTCTCATGCACTGACTCGCTAAGCTGAACAGCCAATCAGAGTGATTTCTTTGTCCCGACTTTCTTTGGCCTCCCGCGGCCGATTCAACATTCAACATTCAACATGTTGAATCGGCCCGCGGGAGGTTTGAAAATGTGCCGTAAGGGGCGACGGTGCGGGACACACCAATCTGAGTAGGGCGCCGCGAATGCCCGACTGCCTCTGACGGCCTCTGACTCCCAAATCGGGTAGGTGTGTCAGGGCCTTTACACCTCCTCACATCAAACTCAACCGGACAGCTGCAGATGACACCTTGTTTGAAGGGTTTGACGTTTGATCAAGGATGTGTTTGATGCAGGAGGAATAAAAAGTAACACCTTTTCAAACTGGAGTGCCTGCTGTTTGAAGTATTAGGGCAGCACAGAGAAGCCAAGGGTTGTCCTGATCCATTGCTATTGACTTAACGGGGGGGGATTTAAAGTGGGATTTAAAACTTTATCTGGAATGAAGACTCAAACAAATCACTTATAGTCGACAACAGCTTGTAGCTATTGCACTGTTTCGTGAAATATCGTATTTGAAAATAATGAAATGAATTTGTTCACTATGATAGTTATTGTTGCTTTCCTGTGAAGTTTTAAATTCTTGAAGGTGCCCTATTATGCTAATGTTAAGGTTTCAAATGTGTATATTGTGCCTCTACTGTGACACGCTTTAATGTTCAAAAAACACTTTATTTTTCTCATACTGCCTGTGCTGCAGCACCTCTTTTCACCCTCTGTCTGAAACCAGAACCCAGTCCGCTCTGATTGGTTAGCTGGCCGGCTCTGTTATGATTACCACATACTTTAATATGTTGTTTACTCTTGTATTTTTGGTTTTGGAAAGTAAGGAAAAGACACAATCTTCTCAGGTCAAATGTTGCACAAAACACTTATACGTAAATGCTGAGGTCACAGACGTTGAACCTTTCGCCCTGGCATGTTAGAGCAGACTACAGAGATGAAATCACCTTTAGGCTTCCTGGTTGAATGTAAACAATAAGCTCAGAGAAGTATGTTCATTCCTAAGTGTATAATCCTAAATAGATTGAACCACTTTCTTTATCAACTGCATCGATGCGTGTGAGATGAACAGATGTCTTGTGCTGAGGTGCCAGTGAGATCACACACAGGCTTTGTCTCAGCATGTAGAGACTGTTAGAACAATATCTTGCTTCCCACAGGATGTGCGTTCTGTGGTTTACTAAAGGGGAACAGGAAAATTAACCAAACCATTTCAAACAACTGACCTAATATGTTTTAGCCATTTTCTAAATAAATAACACCAACAAAACGATTGAAATAACTGGATTTTGTTCTCAAAATGTGTATTCATTAAAAAAAAAGTCTACCCAGTACCTCCTACCAAATTACATGAGGGAATTTTAGGAATCAAAGATAATTGAATACCAGTTTCAGGTACATTTTTCGTTATGACTGAAAAGAGAAGTGATGGACATCTTAGCTTGTGTCAGTGGTAAAGCTTCTTCTTTTTTTCAGGCTGCTATTTACTTTGCAACATTCCTTCACTCGAAAGTTTGTAAGTAATGCAACAGATGCAGAGAGAATGTTGGTCTTATGATCGGGCATGCACAGAGAAACATATGAAATGCATTTTGCAAGCACAAGCATGCATGCCATACTGTGTGTGTATTAAAGGAGAAAGGAGACGTGGGGTAAAACATCAAAAAAAGCAGTCGGTCATATTGGGGTTTTGTTGAACGAATTGTGGGAATATACAGATGGGCCATGCTTCCTGTGGTGTTTTTAAATAACGTATTCACCTATTATCTTTTTTAGGAAATAGAAACACTTCAAGATTTGAAATGACTCTGCTAATGAATTAATGTTGTTATGTATTCCTGATTACTGCAATACTAATTTATTGTATTGTGACCCAGTTACAGAAAATAGCCTGAGAAGCTTTTACAAAAATTGTCCATGTGATGCATTATCAGTAGGCTGTAGGGCAATGTTAGTTCCTGCCAGTGAAATGTGATCTGGAGGGGGGGGACGGCTGCTATCTCGTGTCCTGAAGCTTCCTGACCCACTAAAAGGAAGGCAGGCTCCGGTACTCAGGAATATCACCACATTCTTCTCCTTATGCAAGACATTCCACTCTTCCATTGGAGGAGTCTTGGTCAAATGTATATTCCATAGGAGCTGGTGGAACTAATGCCGTTCCAGACTTGTTATACATGCTACTTTTCTCTGAGTCCAAAGTAGGGATATTTGCTCTTTTACATAATACACCTTAATACATGCCTTCTTTCGAGCCATGGTCACCTGTTTCTGTGGAACAAATTTGTGTTTGGAGGCAGATATTTCCCACATCCTGACTCTCCTCTGCTCTCTCCACTTCTTCTTTCTGAGTGCTTCAAAGTGCAGGTATCCACAGACCCCTGGGGCCCCGTGATTGAAAGCTCAGACGGAAGGACCGAGTGCCAACATCTTATAAAGAATGCAACAGAGAATACATATATTATTCTGATTTTACATTCTTATGCCATGGCTCTGTCAACAAAAATATGATCCAAATATAAAATGGTTACTTAAGGATTTCACAGGTGACGTTTTAAAGTCATGGAGAAGGGAAAATAGAGAGTCCTGCACTACATGTGTTAAATTCACTAACTTCAGTGGGGACGGAAATCAGAGGGACTGATCCGGCAAAGGCCTGGCGTCTTCTTTTTGAACAAAGATGGCATGACACACTTCTGACAAGCTCACCATTTTACGGCAGGAGAGAAAAATCCGCCCTCTTCCATTTTAATGGTTTTCATCTCTATAGATTTGGCGTGACCACTTCAAATATTCTGGAAATCTTGGCGTAAAAACTTGTGCGATTTGCCCTCCACTGGGAGGCTTCCAGATGTCAGAGCACCAAGCGATTAGCATGGCCCCCAACATTAAGAGGAGGGGAAAACTCGGATACAAACATATTAATAAACCTCACTCCCAGTCCCAGCAGGCCTCGGGCCACACTGCTACTGCAATCCGCTCTCTGCATGGCTGTAGAAATCGATTTCCTCTGCCATCTCAGTGACCGTCTCTGCACATCTAATATCAAAATGCCTCTCCAGCTGGATGGCCCACAGTGCCACAGGCCACACAGTCAAGCGGTTTGGTGACACGGCACAAAAAAACCAACCCCTTCTAGCAAAAGTGGATAATATATTTACTGTTTATCTAATGAGGGAGAAAAAGGGCAAAGCACAGTTCTTTCTAGAGTGCTCAAGTCAAAGTAAATAACATAGATACTCCCCTCCTTTAAATGTCTGCATAATTATTTCAAACATTTGTTTGCAGAAGTATCATTTACCCCCATTTCTGCAGTGGACTGGGGGTACAGCTGCACAAAATGAATTTGTCATCAGGTTTATAGCTTTTTTTGGCAGGCTAACCCGGAGCCAGCCAAGGTCCTTGAAGTAGGAAAGGCTTTCCCCGCTGCTCGGCTCCTCTGCATCCCAGCAGGTCCGAGGATTACATTTACGGCTGCCGTCAAAGCCTCTGACAGGCCTTAAAGGGAGAGCAGCGCCTCTCCAGCTCGCCCAGATATCATTCCCCGAGGACTGGGAGACAAGGCCTCTTCATTGGCAGCTGAGGAGCAAGTGGTGCCCCAGTGAGCTGGCATAATGTGACTGGGCTTAGACGCCACGCATGCCACTACTCACTATGTCTCTCTGCATCTCGCCTTTTCTTTCTCCCGCAGCCGTGTCATCCACGCATGTCGCCACCCTTATGCTTATTCTGCTTGGTTTTGTCTACTCCCATCAGTCTCTGTCTCCCTACGCCTGCATCTCACTCCACCGCTCCTGCTTTTGCATTTCTGTTCCACCTCACACTTGTTCAGTCTCTAAACTCACCCCAAGCTACATGTTCCCTCGCTTGTACTCAGAAATTCAGGATCCATATCAGATGCAGCCTTAATCTCAGGTGTACGGCACGCTGTTTTGACACTTTATACAACTGCTTTATGGGGAGAAAATGTATAAATCATGTGATATAAAAAATTGGAGTTTGCCATAGTCAACTTTAGGCAAACTCAGGCGAATTAAGTTTCCTACACTGAAATAAGTTTAAATCTTTTTGTTTGTATCAACATTACCGGTGAAACCCAAAGACTGAAACGTACATTCTTCTGACTTTGTGCACACACTCTACTCTAGTATCAATATAATTTATATTTCCATCTATATTTGTATTGTTTTTGTTGTATTTCCATTTTGTTTAAAGAGAAGGCAATTTTTTATATCCCATGCTGATATGAGCATTTCTTGATGCTAAATTATGCCATAGTCCAATCCCCTCTCTCCTTAACTCTACCATGCTTTGTTCAGCTTAGCATGTTTCAACACAATTCAAAAGGTACAACGTTTCCACTACGTGTGAGTAGAAAAAGTGTGTGAAAAAATATATGTGCACACCAGTTAACACACTGCAGTTTTACTAACGATAATTGGTGTTAGACCTCAGCGAGTACATGCATTTTGCAAAGAACATTGTATAAAACATTCAGGTAGCAGCATTTCGTGATTGGCTAATTAAGAGTATACAGGTATTGGCAGATACCCAAAATAACTCTTGATCATGACGTCCCTTATGTTGTTGAAACAATGTTCATGAGCTTCACTCCTCTTGGTGAATTTTACTTGGCAGCAGTTGAGTGACATGTAAGGGCCGACATTGCTAGCACAGCTTTGTTACACAAAAAATGTGAAAGCATGGCATATTCCATATTTGATTATCATAGTGGAAAAAGTACTGGCATTTCACCAGCTAACATAGCTACCGGACGCATAAAAGGTCAAACTCTCACTTTGGTTTTATGACAGTTTGTCTACCTCCTACTTAATCTTGGGAGCCATCTACTACCTCTAAATCATTGATTCTACTGCTTAATTTCTCCACCACTGCTCAAATCACATAACCACAGGATTTCCATGAACTGCTGAGAAACCTTGTCTAGCACTCTTTCAGATGCTGCTGCTGGTCCTGGAAACAAACCTTGGGAAAGTGTTTGTGGGAGGGTTAATGCATTTAGATCAGTGTTTGCCGCAAACACAGCCTTGCTATCCAATGCTGCGGCCTTGAAGTCGGCGGGCCCGAGGTTAGAGTCAGGTCGTCTTGGAGACAATGCTGCTGATTAGGATGGCAAACACCGGGGACTGAGGAACAGTGTCTCGCAGCCAGAAACTGGCTAAATGCTAAGCCAAAGTCCACAATAAGAAAGCCAGGAGGCATTGGTAAAACTGAAGAAGGCAGATATAGACTTGAAGGCATATTGAAACCGATATGGTTTATTTAGCTTTTTAATTCTAATAGATTTAAAGATAGAATAGTACTTGGAAGTGTAATGTAGAGCAAGTGAAAAATCTAAACTTTCAAAAGTCAAAATTACCCTTCAAAAACAAAGAGTCCTTAAGATGTTCCAGGTTTTACATGTAAAATGGCCTTTAATTAAAGTAAAATCCAATTTTTTTCTTCAAGTTCTGTCTTCATCTACCATGTCGCCACAAAAATTTTTGTATTTGCTTGACAAATATTGCAGGAACCGGCTTGACAGGTCGGTTCAATACTCTCCATGAGGCAGGACAGTGGCAATGTATGTTTTAAATATTATATTTTTCTAAACGTTACATAAATAAATATAATCCCCGGAACCAATTTGTTAGGGAATTTCCATAAAGGAAAATATTCATTCTGTTATTTGAACAGTAGTTTAAAAAAGACAATAAAAAAAAAGTCACTGGAAAGTTGGAAAAATATTTGGCAGATATTGTGTTGTTGGAGGGCCACATTTGGAAAAGGAATTATCTAAAAAATATATGGAACAACAAATGTATGTTACTTTGAAGTACATCATTCAGTTAAAAAGTTGTGATAATGATAAAACATTTTTTAAATAGATGGTTTTGCCAAGGAACATAGTCCATTTGCACTGGGAAATTGATGCAAGACATAAGCAAGATAGTAAGTGCTCATTTTGCGAGTCATTTTGGGAGTAAAACCCATCGCTCAACGCTCACATATCACAGCTGGGAGTCCAGACGGTCATATAAGACAGTTTCCTGGCTAGGAGGGAAGATTCTTTAAAATGTATCACTTTATATATAACCAGAGGACATGAATCATAACTGCATACACATGTTTGGGAACAAAACTCTAATATTTTCCCTTTTACTCTCATAGCCTAAGAGACTTACTTGTCATGCACAGGTCTGTCACTGCACATTCAAACTGGGATAAATAGCATTTCCTGGGGAATCAGCCAGCACCTATTGGAGATGTGAGTTTGAGCAAGGATGGCAATTTGTGCCCATCATGCAACACTAATTTATAATGACACCCCTGGAAACGCTGCTTCTCGTTTCATTTGCAATGCTAACTCGCCTTCAGTCCACACTAACATGGCTCAACAGTCGGAGACGGAGGGGGCTAATTGCGCAGAGGTGGCCCAGTAGCAATATGAGAGCCTATAATTGGAGGACACGCTCAGTGTGTGAAGGACTATTTGCATATCTCTTCCACTGTCTCTGTGAGGTGATGGAACATTATTAGCTGGAACACTCACGCGGTGTCCATGGTCGGAACTTCCTGCATTTATTTATTTTTGCCTGTCTGTCCAGATCACTCTTTGTACGCTTTCCTCGCTACATTTGCATTGATGAACCTGCCACTTAGTCATGTCCAACCTAAAAAGCAGAGCAGGACCACAAACAGAGCCAGAAGATTATCGTAATGATGCAGGGCTGCTTTGCATAAAACATTTGCCAATAAAAGATTATATTTCTAGAAGTTTTCTGAAAAATAACAAGAATCTTTTGTATTATTGAAGAGTAACTTTCCCTTAAAATTCAGCTGGAACCCTCCTTCTCAGATTATGTGAAAAACAGGAGTGTGTGGCCTTGCAGCATCACGGATTGTGTGGCCATGCTTGATACTGACGCAGCGTCCACACGACGGCGTGCGTTGAAGCTTGCCGGCGGGCGTGTCTGAAACTCGAACAACAACCAATCACATGAATCTCCTGCCCCGGACACACAAGCAGCGGTTTGATTGGCTAGCTAGAGCTTGTACTGGCATATGATTTGATTGGCTGACGCTTCCGTCGAAGCTTCAAAAGTTGAACATTGCTCAACTTTTGAAGCGAGCAACGCGAGCAAAGGGAAGCAACGCTCCCACAATGCAGTTTGGCGGCAGTGTGACGTCACCCCATTCAAAGTGAATGGGCAGAAGCGTTGAAGCTTCAACGCACGCCGCCGTGTGGACGGGCCGTGAGTAACACCGTAGGGCATGGATAGCAACTCAAAGCTCAAAGCCCGAAATGAGCAGCTATTGATAAACTCCATCCATCTGCTGTGTGTATACCTGTGTTGTAGCTCGGCTAAGAGCTTTACTCAAGTCTGCGTCTGTGGGAAAGTGCCAGAACATACTGTTGATTCTTAATTCGTAAAAAACCTATAAAGCTCTTAACAGGTATCTTCAGGTGTTGTGTTCACTGCTAATAAGGAATACATCTAGTTCATGTATGACTTTGTCTCTCCACCAGCTCTTATAAGTCTTGCTAATGGCACAAACTGGGTCTATGTTTAGCCAGTGGTCAACTATTTATACTTGCCTCAGCAGCAGCTACCACAGTTGCAGGTTTACACAAAAAGTATACCTTGGAGTCATGCCTATTCTTGTTTATGCTAACTGAACTTTCATAGCTTAACAAACCCATTCAAGCTGTATGCATCACATTTGGCTTTAACACAAGGTTTTGTGTTGGAATTATTATCTGTATTATTAATATCATGTGCAAACAAAAATCTTTTGGATTGTGTGTATAGTGCGTAATTAACACATGGAATCTGTCTTCAACGCTGATAGCATGTTGCGCTAGGGAAGCCAAAAGGAGCAGCCTCATTACTTGGCTTTTAAAGCAAAGGATAAACTTTCTCTACTATGTTTGAGCACTCCCCTTGTGGGGCTTGTTAGGAGAGACAATACACCTAGGAGCGGCAGAGTTGTCCAAGCCTCCTCCCTGCAGAACAATGAGCCTGTTGTGCTTTCCTCAGTAGTGAGGAGAGGTCCTGGGAGAGCGGAGAGGCAGCTGTGGTGGGATCCTGGGACAAGGGATAGGACTCGGGGAGGAGGAGTCCAGCAGAGGGTTTTTTTTTTCAGGGAAGGGGTGTGAGGTTATGGGGTGTAGCGGGCCTGTGTGTTGTGGGAACCCCCGATCTCCCCCCCCCCAATCTTTTCTGACTCCAGAAAAGGCCAATGCGACAGAACTGCCATTTGCAATGCAGATCATGTCCAGGAGGAAAGAAAAAAA